>NW_010516980.1:0-283 GCF_000687285.1 Phaethon lepturus | reverse complement strand
ACTGGAGCAGCAATTTTCCTGGAAGAACTCCAACCCCCTTTTGTGATCATTTCTCCTTGCAATTCATGTACCCGTGCCTCTACGATCGAAGCAGATTTTCCATCCCACTCCCTGATGTCATCTCCATGGTCATGCAGGTAAAACCACAGGGTGGCTTGTGGTGTTTACCCTCTATATACTCTCTTGAGCAGGGGGATGCTTACTCCTAATAGCAGAGGTAGTGGTTCATATGGGTTGGGAGCAGAACCTATTGTCTTTGAATCGCTGGAACTCCCAGGAAACT
>NW_010516979.1:0-14937 GCF_000687285.1 Phaethon lepturus | reverse complement strand
TCCGTAGCCCTTCGCCTCGGTGGCTTCAAATTACTAAGTTATAATTGAGTTGTTATTATTATCTATGAATAAGAATAATCTTATTTGTGGGAACTGTTGGTTTTCAAGAGATTCAAAGATGAGCTTTTAGTTTGTTATCTTGATTTTCCTTAAGAAAAGTAGAAATTTGGCCATGCTGTTACTGTTAAATAATTTTGTTCAGGATGGATACTTGAAAAAAGATTTTTGTTCAGGATGGATACCCACTATCTACTCTCTGCAAACAACAAAGAGAAAATACAAGATACTCTCTTTAGATTGTATTATATTTAAGCAATCTGATTTCATCTCACTAAATTATGGCCTACCCAAGTATCAGTCTTCACCAAGCATCCTCTCACTGATAACTAGTTCAGCTAGGAAGTCAAGTTTAATTGAATGTTTATTTTCATTTATGCAAAAACAGTTAAATCAACTTGCTGCCAAATCAATAACTGTCAATAGTTGATGTCACTTTCTTTGAAAAAGTCTCAAGCTAAGATTCCATGCATAATAGGTGTGTTAAGTAAACAGTATTAACCACTTCATAGATCCATTATGTTAATAAATTTCTCTTTCTGCCTTATCAGACAGAATGAAGTGGACTAAGAAGTTTTTCATATATTAACTGTAAATTACGTTTAGCTCAGCTAATAAAATTTTATTGTCACAGAACTGTTTTCCACTTCACATGCATTTGGGAGATTGAAATGCAAATTATTGTAAGCTACCTCTGTCTCGTTATAGATGTCTGCACAAATGAAACTTACATCGTTGAAAAAAAGGAAAGTATTCTCTGGGGATACCAAGAGCTATCACTTTTCACACCATAATCATGGAATTTCAGAATTAGAAAAAGATAGAGCAAAGCAGCCCTTAATCTTCTCTGTGGGCTGTGCAATTCCACTTCTATTTATGAAGTCATCTCAGAATTTAATATTCCTCTGATTTGTTTCCATGTTGCTTATGCAAGCTAACCAATAAGCTGCACTTCTTGAAAGTCATAATAACAATGTTGAAATGGTAGTTAAAAAGAAGATGATACTGCTGCCCTATGTAATAGTTAATGAGTTTAAAAAAATTTTCATCTGTTCTTCCTCCATTTTAGTCTATACATGATGCAGATAAAGTCAGTACAAGCCTGTATCAGTGGGAGTCTGGCTTGTGAAAAGGAGTGCAGATTGTTTTGCAGAACACACTTTAGAGATAGTGCTATACACATTAGTATATGTGCAGTAACTGTATAGTAGTTACGTCCGTGAACTTAGGTCTTCTTGGCAAAAGGGAGTCTTTGAGGCTATCACAAGGAATGGAAAATACATTCTATAAACAATAACGAAATACCCCCACTGTAATGAACAAATATTTCTTAATTATAAAGATCTTATGCTACTCATACATGTAAGCTATCTTGCTCCCGTCTCTACTGACACTGTTTTTTCATGACATGTATTCCATACTGCTCTTTTCAAATACTAAGTGACAGGGGTAAATTTTCACAGGATTACATGTGTAATAAGAATACTGCACAACCTCAATCTATTTACTATCTGTAAACTAGCTGACTTTTCTAATAACGTAAACACTCAGCCAGTTGTCAACAATTCATGTAAACTTCCTTTTACAGTGAAGCAAAATACCTAGGTTCTGCAACTCTGTATGTCACACCGAGTAGTTAGACTCTGAGAACTCAGGGTGTAATGCCAAATGCTGGGAGATGCACACAGGCAATGCAGAACATTTGAACAACTAGGCAGCTTCAAATAATACCAGGAAGAAACAATTCACTGATTTCTCAGAAACTAACTTGTTCAGAATAGAGCTAACTACAGGAACCTAAAAAGGAAATGGTGACGATGGAAGAGTGCCTTAAATTCTTTCCTAATGCAGGCTAGAACCCGTCTGTAAAATACCACTACATTTTCTTTCAGAGATAGGTAGAAAATTACATATCCTAAAAGAAAGCACCACATGGTCTGAATTTGGTTTATTTATCCAGAAGTAAAGCTAGGAGTCTGCTTCAGTGATTTAATCATCCAAATAAACAGTCAGCACAGAGCATGCCTAAATTTGGGACTTGTTTATGCATTTTATCCAAAGGAAAATGTATACAACACACAGAAATAGTATAGCAGAAAGTTATCTTCCAACACTGAGCTATTGGAGTAACTCAGATGTTCAGTAGAAAATGGTATCTGTGGGACATAGAGGAAACCCTAAAGGCTGAGCTTCTCAAGTCTTTCAGGTAAATATTGCTCACTTAATCTTAGAATCAGAATCATAGGATCATTAAAGTTGGAAGAACCTTAAAGATCATCAAGTCCAACCATTAATCCAGCATCACCGTGTCCCCTAAACCATGTCCTGAAGCACCACATCCACATGTGTTTCGAACACTTCCAGTGATGGTGACTCCACCACTTCCCTGGGCAGCCTGTTCCAATGTTTGATCACTCTTTCAGTAAAGAACTTTTTTCTAACATCCTATCTAAACTTCTCCTGTGCAACTTGAGGCCATTTCCTCTCATCCTATCGCTAGTTACTTGGGAGAAGAGACCAACACCCACCTCACTACAACCTCCTTTCAGGTAGTTTGAAGGGAGCGATAAGGTCTCCCCTCAGCCTTCGTTTCTCCAGACTAAACAATCCCAGTTCCTTCAGCTGTTCCTCATAAGACATCTTTGTAAATAAGAAATAAATTACTTATAGAGTCCTCTGATTCCAAAAGTTTGGTGCCTCAAAAATGTGTTTGCTGAGTCATAATTTTCTTTAGCATGCTCTACAGAGAGCTAAGTGTCAATTCTACTGTCTTAGCCTTTTGTTGGCTCTCTTAATGAAGATACTGACAACATGTTTGATATGTACAACGTAACTCACAATTTTCTTATACCAATGGAAATACTCTCTGACAAAATACTATAGGATCATTTCTGGCCTACTTGTTACTACGACTGAATAAGAGGAAGGGCTATATGACCTTCATGATTTCCCTTAAATGTCTTCAGTACTCAAAATAATTTAAAAATTTCTTTATTACTATATTTTTGATTTGCAGATAGCATGCAGACACTTTATGGCAAGTGTTTGGACTTTATATTTGTTGACTGATTATATCACCACCTGGCATTCTTTTTGTCTCCTGTTTGGCTGAAGAAGTCAGGTGCCAGTTCATCCACTGAGGCCAAACGAAAAGTATAAAAATGTTGTATTTCTAATGAACTGTAAAAATGAAATTTCCCTTCCCAATATATTCAAAATTGAATTTCTCCTATGAATGTATAGCTTTGCCAGCTGCAAATGTGGTGTAAGTACCTGAACGCAGAGCAGGTTTCAGTATTTACAAGGCTGAATATTAACTAGACTGTATTGCAAATACACCTTAAATAAATACCAAAATGAATTGATTTAGGAGTAAACAGTTCAGATCATTAATTACTAATCTACTGAATGAATAATTTTTTTAAGTACATTTCATCACATACTGAAATTTGATTATGATCTTCCAGTTTTCATGGCAATGCTATGACTTTTCCAGTATATTGAGGGCTTTTTTATGACTCCTCATGAAATTTCAGCTTTCAATGCATGACTGTAGAGAAATCTGATAATTTGTTTTGTCTGTATGTCTGTGCCAGAGGAAAAATAGAAACAATCCATTAATTATTTTTTGTTTTTAACAGATATCATAACTGCAAATAAATCATGAGTCTCTGAATCTTGTCAAAGGTATTTTGAAAAGTTAAGGATTGCACCATAATACAAAAGATATGACTACCCCGCAAATTCCATTTTGTTCCAGATAAGAATCACATTGCAAAATATTATTGGCTCCCAGCAGAGACTTCCTTGTCTTAAAGAATCATTGATCTTATTTCTTGCACTGAGGGAGAGGGGGTAAAAGAGAGTATTGAATCCTGTGCTCATGCACCTGGTTTCACATTTAGATGTAATTTAGAGGTTCACACCAAGAACCTTACTGGATTGGTGTTACAAACTTAAAGTCAGTGATAGCACTTCAACACTTGATCTCACCTTCACAGTCCACACATTCCTTCAATTTCTCTTCTTCCTGTCCTGAGCTAGGTTTCTTGAAAAAGAAAGAACTTCTATGGTATGTACTGTGTGTCTTTAATCATAGAATCATAGACTCTTTTGGGTGGAAGGGACCTTTAAAGGCCATCTAGTCCAGCCCCTACTTCAATGAGCAGGGACATTTTCAACTGATGGTTGCTCAGAGCCCTGTCCAACCTGACCTGGAATGTTACCAGGAATGGGGAATCTACCACCTCTCTGGGAAACCTGTTCCAGTGTTTCACCACTCTCACTGTGAAAAATTTCTTCCTTAGATCTAGTCAAAATCTACCCTCTTTCAGTTTAAAACCATTACCCTTTGTCCTGTCACAACAGGCTCTGCTAAAAAGTCTGTCCCCATCTCCTTATATGCCCCCTTTAAGTACTGGAATGCTGCAAGAATGTCTCCCTGGAGCCTTCTCTTCCCCAGGCTGAACAATGCCAATTCTCTCAGCCTGTCCTCACAGGAGAGGTGTTCCATCCCTTTGATCATTTGTGTGGCCTCCTCTGGACCCGCTCCAACAGGTCTATGTCTTTCATGTGCTGAGGGCTCCAGAGCTGGACGCAGGACTCCAGGTGGGGTCTCACAGAGCAGAGTAGAGGTGCAGAATCCCTTAACTCACATCCTGAAACATATTTCCTTGGATCAGCTAATTTCCTATTTCAGTTATATTTTTGGTTTAAACACAAAGTTTGTTTTTTATAAATAAAACAGCAGAATGCTTCATATGTGGGAAAATACATGTCTACCTTCTAAAAAGAATACACTAATAAGAGTTTTATCAAGGGAACTTCAACCACGTTCTGTGTTAAATAGCATTAACTGTTTGTGAAAAATGATCAAATACTTTGTAAGGACATACATGATTTTCAGAATAAACTTCTGTATGTGTATTCAGTTTGCATGGAAATGTTTCGTTAGTGGGAGGCTCCAGGTGTGGTTTCTGTGAGAAGCTTCCCCTATGTCCAATAGAGCCAATGCCAGCCAGCTCCAAGACAGACTCACCACTGGCCAAGGAGAGCCAATCAACAATGGTGGTAGCACCTCTCTTATAACATATTTACAAAGGTGGGGAAAAATCAGCACACATAAATTGTAGCTGGAGACAGAAGTGAGAATATGTGAAACAACTCTGCAGACACCAAGATCAGTGAAGAAGGAGGGCGAGGAGGTGATCCAGGTGCCAGAGCAGAGGTTCCCCTACAGCCGGGGAGGCAGGCTGTCCCCCTGCAGCCCATGGAGGTCCATGCTGGAGCAGATATCCACCTGCAGCCCATGGAGGACCCCACACCAGAGCAGGTGGAAAGAGGCTGTGACCCCATGGGAGGCCTGCTCTGGAGCAGGCTTCTGGCAGGACCTGTGGACACATGGAGTGAGGAGCCCATCTTGGAGGAGGTTTGCTGGCAAGAACTTGTGATCCCGTGGGGGACCCACACTGGAGCAGTCTGTTCTTGAAGGACTGCACCCTGTGGAAGGGACCCAGGCTGGAGCATCTCGTGAAGGTCTGCAGCCTGTGGGAAGGATTCACACTGGAGAAGTTCATGGAGGACTGTGTCCCATGGGAGGGACCCCACAGTGGAGCAGGGGAAGAGTGTGAGGAGTTGTCCCCCTGAGAAGAAAGGAGCAGCAGAAACAACATGTGATTAACTGACTGCAACCCCCATTACACATTCCTGTGTGCCACTCAGGGGGAGGAGGTAAAGAAAATCGTGAGTGAAGTGGAGCCTGGGGAAGAAAGGAAGGTGTTTTAAGATTAAAGTTTGGTGCTCATTACCTTACTCTGATTTTAACTGTTAATAAATTAAATTAATTTCCCCAAGTTGAGTCTGTTTTGCCCATGATGGTAATTGGTGAACAATCTCTGCCTGTCCTTATCTCAACCCACAGGTTTCTCATTATATTTTCTTTCTTATGTCCAGCTGAGAAGAGGAGTGATAGAGTGTCTTTGGTGGGCACTTGATATCCAGACAGTGTCAACCCACTACAGTATATGTAATAAAAAGTTATTAGAGTTTATAAAAATATGATACACTCTTTAAAATGCAAAAAAAAAAAGAAAATCAAATCTCTAGGAAAGTTTAACAAAATGTGATAGTGAAGGTAAGTTCTTGTCATATTATAAAATAAACTTAGACTAACCTTCTTTGACTCATGTTCTATGAGTCTATTTATTGTAAGTAACTCTATTTATATAGAAAATAATGTGTCATGACAGTGCTCAGAAGCATGAATGTTATGGTACAGATTTTATAATTTTATTAACTTGTCATGACAAAATTCCTTTGGGACTTTAAAAAAGTAGTTTTCCTCCTTCCTTTCTCACTTGTTTTTTCATTTCTCTAGTTTAGCATTTGATATTCTATTTGAGATTGTCCCCTGCACTATGCTACTTCACCCTCTAACATCTGCCCAAATTCACTTTATGTTGTTGGAAAAATTTGCCAGCAGCCAAAAAATGATACTTTTTCTGTAAGAATTATATTTAGAATCCAAAACAATTGAAGATAGTTATTTTCATCACTCTTTTTGCTCAGCTGTTGTTGGTCTGTCTTTGAAAGTATTTGTGATTTTGCCTCTACACCTATCTAGAATTGACTTGTCTAGCCAGGTTTATATTGACAGCATTCAGCCCAAGACAAGGTTTATCCCTCTAGAAAAATTTGAAGATTATTCCCGACCATGGTGAAATATGGACACAAGATTTATCTTTACACAAGTGTTACAGATATGGGTTTTTGTGTCAAAATATTTATAGCTGATAAATGCTGAGAGCAGGTAAGGATTACATTCTTTGCTTAATGTCTTCATGTCAGGTTGCTGGAAAAGACAATATTTGTCAGAGAAGTGTGGAAAGCAAAGGCAACGTGTGTATGTGGCCCCATACTTCCCCTTCATCCTTCTGTTACAGGAACTTGTAGCTGGGCTTGTGTTGAAACAGTAAGAACTAGAGCAAAAAGAAGTATGAGTGAGATGAATCTTTTGCTGTTTCTATCAGAAACAACACAGTAGCCCAAGCCTGTAGCACATTTTGTGGTATCACTACATACAAGAAAAAAGGGTTTTACTTAAGTGATATTTTCTTCTCATACCTTTACCTGAACAGTTTGGCAAAAATAAACATCATTTGAAAGTGGGGAGAAAAGAAAAAAAAAAAAAAAAAAGAACACTTCCTACCTTGTTGGCATTAGGCTGTTGTTCATAGGCTGGAAAAGCAGACTGAGAACATAAGCTCGAGTTTGAATTTGATCCTAAAGTTGAATAGCATTGTGTGGGAGTATAACAAGACAATTTCTTCCCCCCTCCCCCGCCAATCCTGAGACCTTAATCACAGCAATCAATTGTGTAGTATGAATAAAGTGTAAATTTGGCATATTTGGCACATACCAAAAGAAAAAAAACACACAACAATTCACTTCAGAAAATGTTTAACTGAAAAACTACCCTAAAGTCTGTCTCAGAGCAACTAGAGGCAGCTTGAAGAGATGAAATAAGAAAAAATAACCTTCCTTCCTTTCAGGACAGTTTGAACTTTCAATTTCCGAGAACCTCCTTAAGATATGGCTAATAAATGATGTCTTTCTTTCAGAGGTGGATGAATGTGGACATCAAAGATACAGTGTTTTATTATTTACATGAGTATTTTTCTGAAAGTAGGAATTTTACTCTTGTAATACTCCATAACGATTTAGGCTTCTCTACATTTTAAGTGAATTAGGTTCTTCTTTGTTGCACATTTTAAAGACAGTTTATTAGATTTATTACATAATCATCTCTTTGTTACTGTTTTAGAGATTTCAGTGCTTGCTTTTGAAGCATTTATTCTATTGATTTTCACTAAATCCTCTTCAAGACAGGTCCTATACAGCTCATTTTAGTAAAGTCTTGTGGGCAATGGATCCGGTCTTGCAAAACCTTTTGAAGAAATGATGGTGGTGACCACTGCAACTTTACAGAAACCTCAGGACCAAGCTCATGTAACAAAATAGATCTCATATTTCCAATAGTGTTTTTTCCTCATTCAAAAAATAGAGGAAAATGTGGCTCAGAATCAAAATAATACATGAATAGTATATGATTTCTTCCCCGATTCTTTTTTGTTTAGTCTAAGGTCGTATGTTCTTGTCTTCTACCAGTAATAATTAAGTATAAGACTTTATGCATATATCTAGAAGGTAATTATTGCTTTATAATAAACTGTTTCTGAAAGATTTTAACCAACTGTCCACAAGCCACAACTTTCTTAAAAGGAGATTTTATAGAAAGAATGCATTAAAATTTCTGTACATGTATAATTGGACTGGCTTTGGGACTGACTTGCTAGCTACCTGTTGATACCTTTACATGTTCTGGTGTTGAAATTCATACTATGGGACACAAGGACCATAGCTCACAGCTTTGGCCTTGAATTTACAGAACTAGCTGTACTTTTTTTTACTTCTAATAATAAAGTAATAATACCAGTGCAATACTTTTGCAACACCTATGGGTGCAAAAAGTTCTTGATAACTAATTAATCCATGTTTCACAAGACACAACATGTATTTCCTAAGAAGCTAACACAGGAAAAGTTTTATAATTTATTCTCATCCCCTTTGACCTCTTGTTTATACCTTGTCTGCTTCAGGATTTCTGATCTTAATATTCAGTGTCATGAGAGAGATGTTAATAATGTTTACAGACCTCAGCTACACATTTCTTCAGCGTGTAACAGCTTGTTGCAGAGTTTGCAATACATGGTGTACAACTACTGAAGAACAATTCAGTATCACTTTGGTCTTTCCTCCTGCAGCAAGCATCATCACCCAGAGAAGTGAATATAGTACTTGTCTGATCTAAGAGCTCTGTAACCACATGCAGAGCGATGTGTGACTTAGGACACAAACATAAGACAAAAGTTACAGCTGGGGGCTGGCAAGACATCTGGAACTGACTTTTTATAACTTCTTATATATAATGTAATTTTTATAACTGGGAGAGAGAAGTCTAGAGGAAAGGACAATCTCTCCTTTCCTTTCTTCTTCCTAACCTTTTAGCCTTTCCTCTGGAGTAATACTTATTCTGTGTCAGCAGTGCCTCTTGGGAAGTTTCCTTTGCAGTCACATTAAAAACAAACAAAACACCTTGTCACTCTGAGTTCTAGGTTATCTACCAATTTATCTAGTGGCATAATTTTTTAAAGAGGTTTACGTCACTATGAGATAGTCCATTTCAAGGGAAGAACAAAAGAGGACCTTGCCACTCTATTTACCAACAGAATATCAAGACATTAGTGGCGATGAGGGGTTTGGCTAGGGACAAGAAACAATCCACAAATTCTCCCTGCCTTCTCTTATTGTGAAATGTCCTACTGCTGCTGTGAGACAGACTCCTTTGAGTAGGTAGTACAAGTGAGCAAAATATGTTTTTTTCTACCTGCACAGACTGTCTGGTATATCAGGCTTACTGGTGTGTATGTGTGGTCTTTACATGACACAGGATTGAGTCTTACTGAGGTTGCTCCTCAGTCCTTGGCTCATTCATGGACCCCGGCTGAACTGTACAGGAAACAGCAGGGGTATGTGGCCCATTCGAAAGAGGAACATATATTTTCTAGGAAATATTTCATAGTTCCTGGCAGTATTTCATACAGTTGTGATATACAGAGCTACATGAGATAAAAATGCACGTGTATGAAAATTATATCAAAGCTATGGAAAGAAAATTAAAGTGAAGCTTTTTTTTGGTTTGGAATGGCTTAAAATAATAAGCTGAAAGAAATATTTTGGGTTGTCTTTTCAGGAGTCGTAAGGTTTCTCGGAGTACATTTTATTGAAATCGCATTGGAAAATAACTCCTATAATATCTATAATTCAGTTTTACAGGTTCACTATTTTCATAGAATCACAGAATCATGAAATAGTTTGGGCTGGAAGGTACTTTTAAAGGTCATCAAGTACTATATCCCCTGCAATGAGCAGGGACTTCTTCAACTAGATCAGGCTGCTCAAGGCCCTGTCCAACCTGACCTGGAATGTTACCAGGAATGGGGAATCTACCACGCCTCTGGGAAACCTGTTCCGGTGTTTCACCACTCTCACTGTGAAAAATTTCTTCCTTAGATCTAGTCAAAATCTACCCTCTTTCAGTTTAAAACCATTACCCTTTGTCCTGTCACAACAGGCTCTGCTAAAAAGTCTGTCCCCATCTCCTTATATGCCCCCTTTAAGTACTGGAATGCTGCAAGAATGTCTCCCTGGAGCCTTCTCTTCCCCAGGCTGAACAATGCCAATTCTCTCAGCCTGTCCTCACAGGAGAGGTGTTCCATCCCTTTGATCATTTGTGTGGCCTCCTCTGGACCCGCTCCAACAGGTCTATGTCTTTCATGTGCTGAGGGCTCCAGAGCTGGACGCAGGACTCCAGGTGGGGTCTCACCAGAGCAGAGCAGAGGGACAGAATTACATCCCTCCACCTGCTGGCCATGCTACCTTGGATGCAGCCCAGGATACAGTTGGCCTTCTGGGTTGCAAGCACACATTTCCGGCTCATGCCCAGTTTTTCATCCACCAGTACCCTCAAGTCTTTCTCAGCAGGGCTGCTCTCCATCCCTTCATCCCCCAGCCTGTATTGATATGGGTTATCAACCCATGGGTTATATGGGTTGCCCTGACTCATGTGCAGGACCTTGCACTTGACCTTGTTGAACCTCATGAGGTTTACGCAGACCCAGTTCTTGAGTTTGTCCAGGTCCTGCTGGATGGCTTCCCAACATTCAGGCATTTCAACTACACCACTCAGCATGGTTTCATCTGCAAACTTGATGAGAGTATACTCGATCTCACTGTCTATGTCATTGATGAAGATATTAAAGAGTATGGTTCCCATATTTTGGTCCCCTAAGGGACACCACTTGTCACCGATCTCCATCTGGACATTGAGCTGTTGACCACTACCTTCGGCATGCAACCATCCAATGGTCTACCCACCAAAGCCATATGTCTCCAATTCAGAGAGAAAGATGTTGTGGAGGACTGTGTCAAAGGCCTTACAGAAGTCCAGATAAATGACATCCATAGCTCTTCCCTTGTCCACTGGTGTGGTCACTTCATCATAGAAGGCCACTAGGTAGGTCAGGCAGGACTTGCCCTTGGTGAAGCCACTCTGGCTGTCTTGATCACCTCCCTTCCCTCCATATGGCCTAGCACTGCTTCCAGGAGGATCTGTTCCCCAATCATCCCAGGCACAGACATGAAGCTGATGGGTCTGTAGTTCCCACGGTCTTATTTGCTAGCCTTTTTGAAAATGGGTGCAATGTTTCCCTTTTTCCAGTCTCCGGGGACTTCATCTGGCTTCCATGACTTTTCAGATATCATGGAGAGTGGCTTGGCAACTGCATCAGCCAGTTCTCTCAGGACTCTGGGATGCATCTTGTCAGGTCCCATAGACTTGTGTATGTTCAGGTTCCTCAGATGATCTCAAACCTGATCTTCTCTTAAAGTGGGAGGGACTTTGTTCCTCCAGTCCCTGTCTTGCAGTCCATCCACTCAAGAGGTGTGGAAAGAGACATTGCCAGGAGAGATTGGACAACCACCAATACATGTGGAAGTTCACATAGCCTAAAGTAAAATGCTAGGTTACTGTTCTTTCTCTAATGGTTCATTAAGGTTACGTTCAAAAAGTAGAACCTGCTTCCTGGATCCTGTGAATGAACCGATGTCTTGGCACATTGTGACTTCTTATGCCAAGAACACATTTGACAGTAAATGGCACCAGGGCAGGCATCAGGTGCAGGTAGTCTGCAGTACCAGGCAAGGTGGTTATGCTGGGGAGCAGGGATGACAACCCACACTCCCCAGAGTGAGCTCTTTCCCTCACATTTTGACTAGCTGAACTGTACTAGGAAACAGCAATTAAATAAATTTAATTCTTTTATCTGTAGCTCTATCGTGTGTAGCAGAGGAAGGGTTAGCATAGAACGAATATTCTTGTTTAACAAGATAAATCCAGTCATTTGAATGAAATCTTCCACAGAGACAAACTAAGATATGAGAAAACTCCATTTTGTTCATTATGTTAATTAAAAAAGAACACCTCTGGCCTTGTGAAAACAAAACTGATTAAAGCAAATGCAGTAAATCAACTTGGAGTTTTGAAGTACAAATCACAGAGAGTGCACAATGGACATTAAGTCTTTGTAGTGAAAAGTGAATTTGGCTTTGGGCTTGCCTGTGAGTTTTCCTGACTCTCATGTATTAAATACATACAGGATATGGAAATTCAAGAAGCAGGAATTCACTGAACAAGCACAAAAATCTCTGTTTAATTAAAGTAAGCAGAGTAGAAGACCTTGCTCCACAAGAAAAATATTTTAACTGCTTTATTCTCTTTGTGGGTATTTATTTGAGTTCAGGTATTATGAACATTATTCCTCTTCGCATGGGAATGAAGAAAATGTTAAGTTTTATTCAAATAATCTGAGTATGACAAGCTTTTGGGCAACTAATATTTCTTTTCTCAGAGTTTTGTCCATTCCATGGTATTCTTGGGAATTTCTGGGAATTTCTTTTTCTTTTATTAAAGTTTTATATTAATTCTGAAAATGCAGGTTTATTTGTGAAAGAAAATTAAAGAAGATTCTAATTAACTTCTTTTAAGAAATTTCAAATAAGTTTAAGAGAGAAGTGGTGGATACTGAACATCTTTTATATTTGAAGGTTAATAGAACTAGTTATCTACAACTGGAATTGCTCCACAACACCTGTGAGTTTTACATTCTACACTGATACATACTTCTGAAATACTGGATTTTTATTAAATGAACTATAGTGTATCATCTGCCCTAAAACATACAGAGACATGTGTGTGTAGTAGGCCTGTTAAGATAATTAATTTATCTTTTTCTTTTATTCAACTTTTAGATTACTTCTGAAGATACAGGTTTATTTGTGAAAGAAAATTAAAGAAGATTCTATTTTAAAAAGAATTTTAAGATAAATTTATCTTTAAAAACAGCACTTTTGTCATTTTATGATCTACAATAAAAACATGGAAGACATGATACACCACAAAGTGGCAGATCTGTCTTACTCAAGCTGGGACTATATTGAGCATTGAACAACTAAACTGTGGTTGTAATTTTATCTATATCAATATTAGCTGTCCTATAGTGACTTTGGTCACCATCAGGCAGTTTTGGAATAAGTCCATTTACATCTTGATTCAGTTTTAGGGTAGAGCTTAGCTACAATAACATTGCTTTTTATATCCCCATCTGGCTGTGGACCTGGGTAAAGGAATAACACTGATTTTGTCAGCTTTACCAGCACTCTTTGATTCTGGTCACTCTACAGTTTTATTGATCTTCCTGTATGGGCTTGCAGGGATAGAGTAAGTCTCTTTTTCCATTCTGAAATGCTTAAGACTATCAATTAAGTTCCCAGAGCTCTTCTATGCAACAATTTGTAGAGTATGTCATTTCAGTGTGTTAGTTCTTCTATTCAGGATTCACAGAATATATGGATATATAAAAAATTAAAAATATATCACACTGTCTTTGATCTTTAGCAGAATTTGACAAAATTCAGTGGAAGCAGACACTTAGGCCTGTAACAAGACCATAATTCTCAGTATTAACTGATATTTAAGTTGAAAACAGGAGTATCAACGTTAATAGCACTACATATATATGTCCACTATATGTACCTCCACTTTCAGAATGCCAGTTATAGGAACAGTTCTTAGACATTTACACAGCCAAGTATAATGTTTTTCATTAGTTATTCCCTAACTTTGAAGTTTTATAGGCAGTTTTATCTTTATTCAGGAAACAAAAATATACAGTTTCACATAGACAGTAACTGAATATCTAATTACCCTGCCTTTGCTGATGATCACATCTGCAGTTCCAGTGTAGTGAAATGATTGGCAAAAGAAAAGTTTCATTTTGACTCTGTGTATAGAAATCCCAAGGAAGAAAAAGCAAGCTGTTCCAACAAAACATTAGGCTGGCATGGAGGGAGAGCCTCAAAAGTTCTTTTCTTCAAGATAACAGATAAGGATTGATGTAATAAACAGATCAGTTAACACGGAAGTAATGAGAAGTCAGTCACATTTCTTAAGACCTTATTCTTTCTGCAGCACCTAGTGCTTCTGGTTTTTTTTACATTTCTGTTAAATTATTTTAAAATAGTGATGAGGATTCACTCATGGGAAACCAAAGACAGGTCTTCAGCTTCCCTTTTGTAAACAACAGATAAGCTCGAGGTAGCTATTCAAAGGATGACTTTTCTAAGCCAAATTTAATGACTTTGATGACTCTTGGTAAAATTGTTTCCGTATGTTGGTTGCTCCAGCAATGCTGTTTTGACTTGTGGACATTTGCCAGTCACAAAAATGAGCAGCTGACATCTCCTGATACACAGAATTGATACCAAGTCAAAATATTCAAGAATATGTCTAATGCCATGTAAAAAACAGAAGCTCAATATGTTTATCTCTGCTGGAAAGTGAAGGTTAAATAGATATATACATAAATCCCGGAAAGAGTCTGAGAACAATGTTTTTTTGATTCTTTGACTTTCTTGATATAAGTAACATTTGGAAACACCAGTGAGTTGATGAAGATGGAAAAATCCTCCAGTACTGTTCAAGGAAAAGAAGTGTCATACATTCTATCACCTTTTCTTATGTAAGAAAGATGTTGGAAATTTTATAAAGGCCAATGAGACAGATTTTGTTTGTTTTATTGTTTGTTTTGATTTGCTTTTATTCTTCTCCCTCCACACTCCAAAAAATAAAAACAATTATAAAATATATTTAAAATACAGCACCTCCCATGAAATCTAAGTTTGCAGATGACACCAAGTTGGGTG
>NW_010516978.1:422-4647 GCF_000687285.1 Phaethon lepturus | reverse complement strand
TCAGTCAGTGAGGTGTGGCGGTAATTATAAAAATGGAAGTGGCTTTAGAAAGGGAAACGAAGGGAAAAAAAGAAAAAAAAAGACGATGAGAAAGATGGCAGGGAGAGGCCTGCTGCCAGCTACAGCTGTTGCATGGTGTTGCGGCCAGCGCAGGGGACGGCCATCTTGGCGTGCTACCAGCACATACTCATTCCTCAGCGGTTCTGGGTTAGAGTCTGGGATTTACATCCTAATAAGAGCTGTTCAGGAGTTTTGGAAACTGAATTTAAAACCAAAACAAAACAAAGACAGAAAAACAACCCAGACATTGAAAAAGTTGTTTGGAGAAATTAATTGTTCCCCATAATTTTGAGGCAGTGGCAGAAAAAGTGCGCTGGATTCTCTGGGCCGGTTGGCACTTGCAAGGCCTCTGTCTTCCAGCAGATGCACGTAACTCTCCTGTAAGGAAATAGCCCACCTGCTTCAGTTAAAAAGTATTGTAGGAGTTGGTATTGACTGTACATAAATTAAAATGTAATCTTTTCATAAAGCAAAGAGAACACAGAATTTTAAGTAAATTTGGGGAGCTGGCGTAATTTCTGCTCTTTAAGACACCTCTACTCACTTTTTCTAATAATACTAGAAATGTATGTGTACGTAACTAATTTTTACTGTGGAACAAGCTGCCTTTAACTCACGTAGATAGAGCTTTTCTCTCGGATATTGGGAAACGCAGATGCATATAGTGACAACTAGTACTTTCAAGAAATTGTATCTCATCAAACAGTCCTACTTTTGACACCAATTGCATAGAGTCTGCTCCACCAGCAAAGCCTCACTATGGTCCTGAGCCTGCAGGCCACACAATGCTTCTCCTTCCATTCAGATCAATGAAAGCTGAGGATGCTCAGTGTCTCCAAGGAGCTGCTTAATACTTCACAGAACTGTGTCTAAATCCACTCATTGCTGGTACTGAGGAATTATTGTCTACAACACAACGCGAAAGAAAGAGCCTTATTGATGAGCTGTGGTTATAGACATGTTACTAACCTTCTCAAAGTGAGTCAGTCTCTAAGCCTCTAAGGACAAGAGAGGAAGTCAAAGAACATAAAAATAATTTTGACCATTAATATTTAATATTTTACCTTTTTCTCCCCCCTTTACCTTGCTTTCCTGCTAAAATAGCTGGGATGAAAATTACTTTCACTATTCTTTAGGGAGACAGCATTTTGTTATATTACATCTGTTCTTTAAACCCATGAACCCTGGAAGCCACAGAAGCAGATAAATCTCGTTGTCAAGAAGACATACTCAAGGTTCCAGGGACAAAACTGATCTTTGCCTTGTGGGTTAATGGCATTAATAATTGCCATTTTGATAAGTCTAAATGTAAAAAGCCTGCTTAAACAAAACAGTCAACCCTTCAAAAATGACTATCCATGATAAATTTTCAAGAGCAATGAAAATTGTCACTCTGCCAGCTTGATAAATTGTAGCTCCAACTGGCAGAGCCATTTGCCTTGCAGTAAGCACAATATGACAGATCTTTGCTGAATACAAACTATATGCTTGCACCTTTCACAGCTGGTTTAGCTTGTAAACGCAGCAAAAAAAGGAGGCTTTAATAAAAACTGAAGGTTATGCACAAAAAATGGTTTCACATCTAACTGCTTCTCTTGGTTTAAAGGCATTTCTTTCATATTGGAAAGCAGTCTTGAAAGAAACCCTTCAGCTGTCTATGCGATCATGCTCTAAAAATACATATACAGCTACACTGTGGTGGTTGCTTCACAGAAATGATTCAACAGTGCAAGTGCTGTCATTTCAGGGAGAGAAAAATCATATGTTTAGTAGTCACATCAATATTTACCAGAACACACTCCCCCCTCATACGTGAAGATGATATAAATCCATGTACAGAACTGCATATCATGATATAAATAAATTCAGCACCTACTGTAATTCCTTTGTCTAACTACTGATCTATCTCCCTGATGACTCATTCTAATCTTCCAAGTCACAGAGCATCTTTAACATGCTTTTAAAAGAGAAATTGCTTTGTCAGAGATATGTTTAATTCTTGTCAATAGATGGAATTCCTTCTAAAAAAATCGCACTTGCCTGAAGCCACTTTTGCATAATACATACATTATGCAAACACTGTGAAGTTGTTATCTAATGACTCTGTGTTGCTACAAATGGATGCTTTATGCTTTCAGATGGAGATTTCTACTTACTTGACTCAAGTAGTCACTCCTAGTCCTAGCAAAACTTGATATTAAATGTGTGTGAATGTAAAGATGCAATACAAGCTATTTTAGGGTGTGTTTAAAGATTCTTAGCTTTCCTGAGCCATAGAGGACTCATCGATGCCTGACTAGCATACAGTTTGATGAGCAAGAATTGTACAAAGTCCTTCCAACTGCCCTGAAATAATCTTCCTGTAATAGACACTGCAATGAGCAAGAGAGGTTTATTTTAAACTCTTCTTACTTGGTCTGTAAGAAGACCAGTTCAGAAGATCAGAGGATTTTTTTCTCTTTAAGAGGCTACCTCTAACTAGCTTATTTTATGTTCTAGTAAAGTACAGCTTCAAAGACCGGGAGCCTTCTGGTGTATTTTGACGTGTTGACTTCAAAGAAAGCTCTTGAAGCCCCACCTCAGGGCTCTAGATGTCTGGGTAGCTCCATCATACTGCTATAGGCAAATATACAGACCATCTTGAAAGCAACAACTGTACAACTGAGTGCACATATTAAACTGCAAATTCCAGGTGTACCAATGACTGGTATTCTTTAATTCCCTAATTTCTGACTCCTGCATCTTTGATTACATTCTTTTAATATAGTTTATACTGTTTGGATCTCTGCTTCTTTACCCCTCTCCGTACTCTTCCCCACAACATTAAAAAAAACCCCACAAACCAACAGACACAACAAAAAATAAACAAAACCCCAAAACCTGTAGAACAAAGAAAATCCCCTCATTAAACAAAAGCAGAGATGAAGTATGGAAAAAAACTCTGAACAAAGAGTTAATATCTTTGAAAATTATAAGCAGCTGGAAATCAGAGTCATGTAACTTGGCAGGTTATACGGCTCAGGAAATCTCAACGATAGGTTCCACTGTGTGCTGCATCTGTTAATGTATAGCTACAGATATCCAGGTTCTCTCGCTACAGCAATTAATATGGGACAAATTTTGTCAATAATACCCTGTTGTCTTAGTTTACTCATGTCATATAAAGTATCTTTTTGCCTCATCTTACAGATAGATGCCAAAGAACTTAACTGTCTTGTATAAGACAGCGGAGAAAGCTGCCAACAGAACTGCTGGGCTCTTAGATCTCCTTGCAATCTTGTATTTGGATAACTAGATGATAATGCTTAACATAACTCAGTATTTTAGGCGTTTGTCATATACATCGCGTGCAAACATACACACACAGTACAAAAGGAAAGACAGAAAAGGAAACAAGTAATAGAAGGTGGAAAAAAATAGTTAAACACTAATGATGTTCCATAATTCCTTGGAAATATTTCACAACTCTTAAAAATTTTTGTCCTACAAATACATGACCTTTGCCTAAAAAGAAAAGAGGAGTAGTTTTGAAGGACAAAAATGCATGCATTGATTGCTGAAGTACTTAAGCCGTTCATAATATTTCAGAAAGTAGAAGAATGGCAATTCAGTCTTGATACTACGGCTTGTAAGAAACCAGGTGGCTTTAGGGGGATGTAGCGACAAAGGGCACAGAGTGCCAAAAAACAAAAACAAGACACTTTCAGAAATTTAGTAGTGAGGACTGGGTGAAAATATCAAGCATAATCTAGTACCTTTCCTTCTGCCAAAGGCATATTTATGCAATGTGATAAAGTTACCATGGGAAGAATCGCCCAGGAGACACTGCTGTCTCATGGGTAACCCCAGAACTTCCACATGCACATTGACCCACAGCATCGGCTAACTTTCCTGGAGCTTCTCTTTGACAACACATTGATGAGGTTAATTGGTTAATTAGTCAACCATTAGATTTTTTTAAAATGTATGACTGTGAAATGCTGCACAAGTGTCCACTGCAGCCTGCAGCAGAATCAAAGTGTAAATGCCATTTTATTTATCACATGACCAGCCATCTCCTGAAAAAGACATGGCAATTTCTCAGTCTGGGCTGACTGCTGTCATGCACATTAAATAAATGCATTAAACTCAAGAAAACTGTTGCCTTCTATTGCAAAATCTCCGT
>NW_010516978.1:0-391 GCF_000687285.1 Phaethon lepturus | reverse complement strand
GGGAGCTACTTTGCCTTCATGATAAACATGATTTTATTTACTGTTCAAAAACTGATGCATATGAGTTGGGAAAAGATGGGAAAACTGCTTTTGAGAATCATACTATGTCTGAGATTTTATACCACGTTCCCTTGTCCCTGAGGGCAGTTTCCCAGGGGGTCCTATTGACTAACTCCCTGAAGAGCTGGAGCTTTCCTAAAATGCAGGGTCCTGACTTTACTCTTTGCCTGCCCCATATCCCTCAGAACTGTGAACTCCACCTGTGCATGATCACTGCAGCCCAGGCTGCCTCCAATCTTGACGGCACCAATTAGCTCGCTGGCCTTGGTGACCAACAGATGCAGTATCACATCCCCTATTGTAGGGCTATTACCTGGCTTAAGAAGTTATC
>NW_010516977.1:2569-4982 GCF_000687285.1 Phaethon lepturus | reverse complement strand
AACATAATCACATGGTTATTAGGCTAAAGAAATATATATTTAACTTTTGTTAAACTAATCATCTAATCAATAACCTTCCAAAAAGTATATATATTGAGAAATTGACCTTATAATTATTTTATATCCTTGTTTCAGTGGTATTGGGTTGATGATTGGACTTGATGATCTTAAAGGTCTTTTCTAATCTTATGATTCTGTGATTCTGTGAAGATTCCTAAACAGCAACTCAAATTCAACATCTGAAATCCAGCTCTCGATTTTTCTCTTCTCTTCCCAAAATTGTGCCTCTTGCTGCTTTTTATTTTTCTCCCCCTCCATGTTTATGGACATGGTCTTTGTGCTACTCCTCCTCCTACCTGTTAGTCACATCCAAGATATGTACATTGTCTTTAGAGTGTTCCTCTCCAAGTGCTGATGTCCTGGCTGTCTCCTGGATACAGTACAGTCCTCTTGAATACCATTTATAAGTCTGTCCTTTCTCTCTGTGTGGTTAAAATTACAGTCACATAGCATCTTATGCTTTCTATTTGGCTAATTAGCACCACTCAAAAATAGAGATGTGCCATCTAGTCTTTGAATTGGCATCCTTCCATGAAGATTCATGTAGGCTTCCTTCTTCAGGGAAGCTTTGATGTGCAGTAGTCAAACTTGGTTCCCTTGGTCTAGTCAGGCTTCATTGCTGAGAGGAATGACTGATTTCTCCCTCCAAATGTCTTTGAACCAAGGTGGTTTATCCCCTTTCTCTTTCCTCTGCTAGACCTGGAAGCATAGTACCTCTATAGCAAATGGGGACGATTGATTCCACAGGTTTTCACAAGCTCTTTTGATCAATATAGTATTTGTAAATTCCCCCACAGAGACTGACGGGCAAACCACTTCCATCCCATCATGACTGTAGCATAGCCCTGCAGCAGGAAACTTAAATTATTTTTATTTCCTTTTAATGGAAAATGAAGGAAATGTTTAATGCATTGCCTTGATCAAATTTTGGATGCATGAACAATGACCAGACTAATACCACACTGCGATGAGGTCTTCTGCAGACCTGTAATGGTTTACAGTCCAGATTAGACCATTTCACGTTTTTAATTGATATATAAAAAAGTAATTTGTGTATGAAAACCTGTTTAATTATCATATTTCTAATTTTGTGTTCCCTCTGAAGCAAATAAGGGGTTTTTTTGTTGGTTTTTTTGAAGGTATTATCTTTTAAAAAAAAAAATCTGTATTCAAAATTCTGTAGTAAAAAAAAGCTGAAGGAGAAGTTTTATCCTTTTAAAACAATAAAGGAGGAAGAAGAACATGATGAAAATGCTGATAGTGTAGAAGGTGAAGCTGCTAACAATGAGAGATTTTGAATAAATTTGCATTGCCAACAAGTTGAAAATTGATATGAGTGAAACTGTTAAGCAACCAATTCAAGAGGAAGAAACTAAGACAGAAAACAAAACAACTAGTTATAGGTAAGTTTAATGCTTTGTTTGGGATTTTTTTTTCCTTCAGCTTGTTTACAGTTAGATTTTCTGCTCAATTCCAGTTTTGCAGTTACTATGTTGATAGGTTAGTATTACATCAAAATTACACACACATCCACACACCCATCCCCGACTGTAGGAGATGAAATTGCCTATTCCTTTCGCATTTCTTAATTTCTTTTGGCAGTTTTAATTAAAGAGTTAAGTTACATTTTTGTTACACCAGGCACTTACTGATAACTGGTATGGGACTTTTTCTGTTCATTTTTCCCTATGAGTTATAAATTAAGAGCATTTATCTGTATTTATCATGTTTTATTTTGTCTTTATACACGGTTGGAAGACTGAGTTTTGTAGCTGCTTTATCTCTGGTAACACGTGGTTTAACCTGGCAGGTATCTATAACAACCTGTCGTGGTTTAGCCCCAGTCGGCAGCTAAGCACCACACAGCCGCTCACTCACTCCCCCTCCCACAGTGGGGTGGAGGAGAGAATTAGGAAAAAAACCTCATGGGTTGAGATAAACACGGTTTAATAGGACAGAAAGAAAGAAGGAAACAACAATGATAATACCAACAAAGGAATGTACAAGAACAAGTGATGCCCAATACAGCAATTGCTCACCACCCGGCGATCGACAGCCCGTCCCCGAGCAGCGATTTCCACCCCCCGGCCAACTCCAGTTTATGTACTGGGCATGACGTCGTATGGTAGGGAATATCTCTTTGGCCAGTCTGGGTCAGCTGTCCCGGCTGTGTCCCCTCCCAGCTCCCCGTGCACCCCCAGCTTCCTTGCTAGCAGGCCAGCATGAGAAGCTGAACTGTCCTTGACTGCTCAGCAACAACCCAAAACATCAGCACATTATCAACAGTTTCTCATCCCAAATCCAAAACACAGTCTCACACTGGATTCTGTGAAGAAAACCAGCTCTATCCTGG
>NW_010516977.1:0-2194 GCF_000687285.1 Phaethon lepturus | reverse complement strand
CACCCCCCAACCTTGCCACGCAAATGCAGTATACCTAGACAGACAGACAAACTCCCAAAACAGATCCTTTCATAAGAGAAATCATGGATGGATGAAGATACTTCCTGATTAAGTATAACTACTTTTGCATCTCTTTTCAATCACAAGGGTAGACCGTTTGAGACAGAGATTATATAATGCCACAGATTATCAAGAGCAGAGTTTAACATAAGCATTTCATACATGGATGTAAATATCCCTCTTCAAGACCAATCTGTAATACAAAGCTTAATTGCATATTATTTTTGTGTCCTTTTGAAAGCCAATCTGTCATCCAAAAAATCTGTTAGATTTCAAATTATGAGGCGCTGGCACATGTATATAGACAAGTGGGAAAGTAAAAACAGATTTTAATTTATGTCACTGAAGTTATCTGCAAACCCACCAAATTCAGGAACCACAAAACCCACAAACTGAGTGGTTTTGATATTTTAATTTATCATATTTTCAAAGCAGAACAGAAAATAGCATTTATTGAAATTGATTCAAGTGTTTATAATCAACAACCATGTGTAAGGGCTCTTCCTTAGATTTTTTTAAAAGCTAAAATACTAAGATAAGCTGGAGTAAAATGATAAAAAAAAGTGAAAAGTGTCATAAGCCATTGTTTCTTATACCAAGAAGTTCAAGTACTCGACTCCACCAAAAAAAACCCCCAACAACCACCCCCCCAACACAAAAAAAACCCAAACAACCAAACCAAATAAACAAAGTGGAGTTTGCTCTGAGAACCACAGCCTGATCTGAAACAGAAATCACTATACAGTTATTGACTTTTCTAAGTAAGGGTATAAAAAAAAACAACCCACCCTCCTGAGGAAGTGAAAGCATAAATACCTTTGAAAGAATTATAAGTTCTCCCTGAGGGTTCGCATGCCTAATCCTGTGTGTCGATGCAGAACTGCTCCTGAGCTCCTGTTCTCCACTTGCTTCCTGTGGAGCTCAAAGCTTAACTTGGCATCTCTGAAAGTTCTCACTGAAAATGGTTCAAATTGTTTACCAACACATCCTTCCACACACATGCAAAAAAAACCGTCAAGAGTCACAGATATTTTAAAACAAACATTAAAATCACGAAATCCATAACTCTTATGACAGCCATAACAAAAATGCAGTTTTACTGATGATTTGGCAAAAAGTTCATGTTACCCTAGACCTGTCTGTGGAGAGTGAGTTGGAGGGCATATAATGGTTCATTTTGCATCATGGAAATGTTTTCCTGTTTTATTAGAAGCATTTAAAGCTTGAAAATATCATCAGGTGCACAAGAATTCCATTTTGGCATATTTTTCAAGAAATCAGTATGAAATAAATCAGGTTTTAAAATGTCCTGCTATAAAAAAATAAAGCTATAAAATTAAAACAATGAAAATATTTAGAATTTGTGATAGCATACATTTAAAATCTTAAATTAGTCTAGGCAGTGGATAATATAACTTATCACCAACTGGAGAGAAGCAGGAGGAAACAGAAGGAAAAAAAAACTAATTTGTGATAATACTCAACATGAGGTCAAAGTAAATAAGAAACCAACTGGAGAGAAGCAGGAGGAAACAGAAGAAAAAAAAATCTAATTTGTGATAATGCTCAACATGAGGTCAAAGTAAATAAGACAAAAATTAAATAGGAAAGAGAAAAACTAGGAGAGAGAAATGAGCTATGCAGATATGAAAAACAGGATAACAAGATCTCACAGTGGCAGACTGCTCAAAAAGCAAAGCTACAGCAGTAGGTATGCTACAGAAAAGAAAACATAATTTTCAAGTAATCAGTAACTTGTCTAGATTTCTGTTCAAAAACTTTAAGGGAGAGAGGGAAATCAATTTAAAAAAAAATTCCTCTTCATTTCAGGTCTACCTGAACCCAACAAAGTGAGCAGAACCAATATCATGTAAGTCCTAGAAAACACATTTGAAGGAGAGAAAGCATTTGATGATGTATTTGAATTCAGGATGATGCATTAATCAAGTAAAATAAGTTCCCAAGGAAGCAGTGGGAAGAAACTTGCTGTTCTGCATCAGGCTATCCTCCTCACTATTGGAAAAAAGGGTTCAAGTGTCTGCACAGAAGTGGCAAAACTTTGACCATATAAGCTTCACTGATGTACTCTCTCATTCATAGTGCATTGGAAAATGTTAACAGCAACATACTATTG
>NW_010516976.1:409-1418 GCF_000687285.1 Phaethon lepturus | reverse complement strand
GGATGCGCCGCGCTGCTCCCAGCCTGGGGACCACCCGTCCGTCCCTCGTCACCCCCCGTCCCGCCTCCCCCCTAGAGCACTGCAGCTGGAGCCAAGCCGGGGGAAGGAAAACCCCTCTAACTCGCTCTACGATTAAAGCGTTACGGAATTGCACAGTGCCAGGAGTCTGCGTGAGAAAAATAAAAGACTGGATTTGGTTTCTACGGGCATTAATTTTTGGGTGGGAGGGGGTTGATAACCTGCACGGTCACTTACTTCCAGTTGGAAAGGGTCGCGGTAGCTTTGGGGACTCTACGCTTGCGTTGGCGGGCTGGACCGAACCCCATATCTCAGGCTGATCCAGAGGAGCTGAAAAAAAAATCAAAAAATAAATACATACACATGCAAGGGCATGGGATAAAACTATCTTCTGACAAATACCAAAACACGCAGATGAGACACGTTCGTCTGAGGCTCATAAAGAGAGAAAACTAAACCGTGACAGAAAGCTCTCGGTAATTAAAAGACAGGGTTTTTTCTGTAATGTTAGATAATTACAAGCTTGCCTGATTTTTAAATGGGACAGGCAATTAGTTTGACACTCATGCTGCTTGACAAACAAAACAATGCCATTTATGTATTTGGAGGCTTATTACATTAAGCAAAACATTGCATTAATTGCAAAAATCGTCTGGAATTTTAGGATATGCGGAAAAAACCCCAGGTATTGAAATGAAAAGGTGCAATTATATTGACAGAGGTTGTAGGGGAAAACACCCTCCTCTATAGTTCATATAAACTTTTTGTGCTGTTTTCCTTTGCTTACGTGTCGGGAACTGCGCACAAACACAGTTTTGATTAGAAAAAATTAATTACAAGGCATAACTAAGCTACAAATGGCAGATAGCCCAGCAGAGCCGGCTGTCTCCGGGGAAAAAAAACGCTCCGGTGGGTGAACGGGGCTTTTCTTTGGGGAGAACAAGCCTTGCAGGATTGCTGCACCTCGGGAAAGACTTAAATTAAAAAAAAA
>NW_010516976.1:0-229 GCF_000687285.1 Phaethon lepturus | reverse complement strand
CGCGCCACGGCTGCCGAGGGCTCGGACCAGAACGGCCGCCGCCGTGACACGCGCGCGGCTTCCCGGTACGTGGGCGGAGCCTGCTGAGCAGGCAAAGCCAGTGTTTCATTTGAAAGTCGGTATTTTTACTACTCGTCAGCTGCTCTCTTCCAGGATCTGTCTCAAACCGCATCACGAACTACCCGACTGCGACGCTTGCTCGGTTGCTGTATAACCCCTATAAAGCCCA
>NW_010516975.1:0-2303 GCF_000687285.1 Phaethon lepturus | reverse complement strand
TGTCAATATATTTGTAGAAGCATTTTTTGTTTATCTCTTATGACTGTGGCCAGATGGAGCTCTAGCTGGGCTTTTGCCTTTCTGATTTTGTTCATAGCTTCAAGTGTGGAAACCTAGGAAGATATTTATGATCTGAATAGTAGATTCTGAAGCAAACCTAGTCAGAGCAACACTTCAAGAGTTACAAGTTAAACACACATCTGTAAAAACACCTACCCACATGATAGCCTTCTGCAATTAAGTAACTGACCTGGTAGACAAAGGGAGAGAGACCTTGTAAGACTGTCCCAAAGAAGCTGATCAAGTACAGGCAGGATGAGCAGACAGCAAGGTAGTTGAGAACTGGCTCTATGGCTTGGCCCAGAGGGTGCTGATCAGTGGCACAAAGTCTAGCTGGAGGACAGTAACTACTGGTCTACTCCACGGGTCATTACTACATCCAATCCTGTTCAACATTGGCAGAGTGTTCTCTTAGTGAGTTTGCTGATGATGCAAAACTGGGAGAAGTGCCTGATACACCAGAGGGTTGGGCTGCCACTCAGAGGGACCTCAGACTGGACAAGTGGGCTGACAGGAACCTCCTGAGGTTCAACAAGAGCAAGTGCAGAGCACTGCATGTGGGGAGAAACAACCCCAGGAACCACCCAGCTGGAAAGCAGCTTGGCAGAAAAGGATTTGGGGTCCTGGTGGACACCAAGTTGAACATGAGCCAGCAATGTGCCCTTGTGGCAAAGGAGGCCAGTGGTTTCTTGGGCTGCACCAGGCAAAGCATTGCCAGCAGGTAAAGTGGTGAACTTTTCCCCTCTACTCAGAATTGGGAAGGCCCCACCTAGAACCCAGAACCATATCCAGTTCTGGGCTCCCCAGTACAAGAGACATGGACATACTGGAGAGAGTCCAACAAAGGGTCACAAAACTGATGAAGGGACTGCAATGAAGAGCTAAAGAAAACTTGCAGCAAAGAAAATGTTGGCAAGCAAAGTGTGGTAACTGCATGTTTTAACAGCCTTGCATAATGAAATGCTTGTCAATATTCAATGAGCACAAAGCTTTATATGACATGTAGTAAAGGAAAGAAAATGAGTAGTCCATTGAAATCTAACCTATGCTTACAGTTCTTTGCAGGAAGGGGCAGGGGAAGAAAATTTAGACAATAGAAGCACTAATGTATCTTAAAGGATATCCTATATATTTGCTGGAGTAAGTGGTTACTTTCAACATATAAAGTTCTACTATGGTTCTGGAAAAGAAGAAAGCACACATCACTTTCCAGAGTAGCTCAAAAATTTTGGACAGCTTCTGTATTTCATGAAGAAAAATTATAGATCATTACATTGATCACTGTCTGCTGTAACAGAACAATTGTTCTCTGCAAAGAATTTGTAAAAAAAAAAAGACTGGCATTAATTCCTCCATAAGATAAAGGCACTCTCATATCTTACAGAAATATTGGCACAGATTAATAAACCCAGACAGGGAAGACCTCAAACATGGCTCATCTCTATTAGAGCTCCTGTTCCTAAAACACAAAGACTCTACTTCATTTTGTCAATCATTTGAATCATCATAAGCACAAACAAGTCCAGTGCAAGACAAATGACTGTACTGTATGTACACTGACACAGCAAGAAATGCCAGACCCATTGGAAAAAAATTCACTACAACTGGTTTTGAAAGCTAGCACATAGCAGTTTATTCTGCACATGGAGAGAAATGCAGGCACCGTTTAATTTTAAAAACAAATCTCAAAGTTCTTTTTCCAGGAGTTTTAGAAGCAGTCATTAAAATTAACTGAGTATCCACAGTATTTTCCTGAGTCATTTTAATGCTCATAATTATTTCTTTTCGCTAGCCTGCTTTTATAAGTTGAAGTGTTTGATTAACATTACATTCATTAATGTCAAAAAAAGCAATTTAGGCAGGAACAAAATTGTCTGCTACTTACTGGAGAAGCTGACAATCATCAGTTATAATACCTTATCAAAATAGCCAGTTAAAACAACGTATGTACTTGAAGTAACACTAGTAAAATTTTTCCAAAGAT
Source organism: Phaethon lepturus (assembly GCF_000687285.1). Lineage (NCBI taxonomy): Eukaryota > Metazoa > Chordata > Aves > Phaethontiformes > Phaethontidae > Phaethon > Phaethon lepturus. Next base: position 259 of record NW_010516975.1, on the reverse strand, counting down.
CCAGTTTTTATCATACATTTATTCCTATGAATTCTTAAAATATCAACTTTTTATTAAAAATAAGTTACATACATTTGTTTTTATAGTAAAAAGCCAAGCTCTCCCCTCTTTTTTCTCTGATTTAGGTAAGGTAAAGTATCATCAGTAGTATTACTTCAGATTCACAAGTCATTAAAGAACAAGACTCACTCCATTATGTCCACTTCCAAATTCCTTTAGACTAGCTGAAAATTGTAACAGTGTTTTACATTACCTGAAA
>NW_010516974.1:81870-85715 GCF_000687285.1 Phaethon lepturus | reverse complement strand
GTTTCTGTGATTCTGTGATTCTGTGATAGCAGATAGCTATTTACATAACACATTCACTTACTGACTCACATATGCACTCACAGTTACTAGTTGGAGCAATAGTTGGGAGATCAACCCCACTGTGTACTCAGAAGCAGAGGATCATGCTGAAGCATCAATGTCTTCTAGGTAGTTCTTCAGAAAGTCCTTCAGGGAGTCCTTTATTCCATGAGGTGTGCATGTAAACCTGTAGTCTTTTCATTCAGCAGCCAGTGCCTCCCAGGATGTCATCCAAGTTACATAACCCACTGTTGATGCCAGTGTGTGTTAGTAGCCTTGTATCAATTCAGCATACTCTAGGTGCCCTGAGTTTATTAGTGCTTGCAAATTCAACATGACTACTTGTCTCCAGATCTTATCCTAAGGAAACTTTCACAAACTACCTTCTCAGCACTTATTTACTTTTTCCCTACTTCATTTGTAGATAGTTAGTATCCAGAGTTATGAGAAGGTATTGATTCAGTCAATCCTGCCTTGAATTTTGTCCCCAAAAATAGTAGAGTAGAGTAGAGTAGAGTAGAGTAGAGTAGAGTAGAGTAGAGTAGAGTAGAGTAGAGTAGAGTAGAGGCATTGCAAAGACAATTCTGTTCACCAACTTCTTACTCCTGTGCAGGGGAACTTGTTCTCCCCATATGCATTACTGAAGTGTGGATATAAGCCAGGGTAGAAAAGGATCAGCTGAAATGGCAAGAGGGGATGGATCTGTCATAAGGCTTTTTTGCAGGAGAAGTGTCCAAGTTTTCTCTGGAAGTTGTGTTCATGTCATATCTTTAAAATCTATGGTATTAACACTTAATCAAAATAGCTTGTTGTACAGCATATCCTATACCCAGCTTCTTATAGTCACATCTTTAGGGCACTCTTCTGTGAAATAACATATAAATGGATATTGGTCATACCATATATGCCCATGTAGCACATTCAACAGTTCTGGTCCTTGCTCCACAGATGCAGTGCAAAATTATAACAGAGATATCAAAATATATTCATACTATTAATCTTTGCCAACAGCTTGGGGTTTATGTTGTGCCCTGCTTTAAATCTCATTGCATTCACTGAGACCTGCAAAGAGGGAAAAGTCTTGGTTAAATTCTACATAAAATCATGGAATAATTTAGGTTACCTAAGGACCAACCTAAAGGTTGCCTAAAGGATCAACACATAAATCAGACCTGACTTCTAAGTTAGATCAGGTTGCTCAGGGCTTTGACCAGTCATGTTCTGCATATCACCATGGACGGAGATTCCATCATCGGTCTGAGCCCCAATTCCAGTGTTTGCCCACCCTCACTATGATCTTCTCGACAGCCTTCTACAACATATGCTTCTCTAATCATCTTTCTGACCCTCCACTGGATTTGCTCCTGCATGTCACAGAATCGCAGCATGGCCAAAGTTGGAAGTGACCTCTGAAGGTCACCTTGTTCAATGCTCCTGCTCAAGCAGGGCCACCTAGAGCTGGTTGTCCAGGACTATGTCCAGACAACTTTTGAATACCTCCAAGGATGGAGACTCCACAACCTCTGTGGGCAACCCATATCAATGCTCAGTCACCCTCATAGCAAAAAAATATTCCTTATGTTCAGAGGGACCCTCGTGTGTTTCAGTAGGTGCCCATTGCTTCTCGTCCTGCACTGGGTGTCACTGGAAAGAGCCTGGCTCTGTCCTCGTTGCACTTTCCCTTCAGGTATTTGTATACATTGGTAAGGCTCCCCCGTATACATTGGTAAGATGCATATCTTACCAAAGTATAGACCCCCCCATATGCCAATATTTTTCTTTTACCAAGCTGGACATAGACTTCCAGAAGTGATGTCACAGGTACTGAATAGTGGGGAACAGTCATTTTCCTCAACCTGCTGCCCACTGTTTTACTAATGCGGTACGTGGTTAGTCTTCATCAGCACACTGTTGACTCATGTTTAAGGACCAGAATGTCATATGAACATATATATGACCACTTAGTCATAACATAGTGAGAACACCAAAATATTCCCATTAACCCACATGGAGCTGTCTGAAAGAAATATAGCACATAAGCAAAATATGTATTCATGCTGATGAATACCAAATATAAGACTTGCAGTATTTATCTTCTTTGAGTTGCAGTGGATGACCTGCAAAAATGACAATCATGACTCACAATAAATTCTGAAAAAATAAAGCTTGAAAACAGTAGTGCTTTCCAATGTCCTAGGATGTATTTGAGGGAAAAAAAACCCCAACAAAATTGGCTGTGGATTAACAAACTAACCAGTGGTATCTTCTTTCAGCACTGTGTGATGTTCCACAGGCTTCCATGTGATGTTTCCTCCTCCAGAATGAGATCTGAGTAGTATCAGTCCTTGAGTAGCATGTGGGGATTTAGTGAAGCATCTACCTTAGTGCACAGAGAAGGAAGAAGCCAGCTCTGCTAATGGTGTCTTTTAGGAAATGCTCTACAGGTAGAGTGGAGAATCAGGACTGTAAATCTGCAATCTGAAGAAGGATATGCTTGCTGAAGTTGCAAAAGCAGACAGACTGAAGCTAAGCATGCAAGGGAGACAGATGGTTCCTGTGTGGTCACTGCAGAAAGAGAAGGTGGCAAGACTTGTTGATGCTGCAGGAGGAGAAGATGTAAAGAGAGGGACATCTGTAAATATCCCCAATATTTGGATTCCAGAGCAGAGACCGCCAAAAAAATAATGTTCTTCCTGTGATGTATATATTAACTGGCTTTATATGCAAATCTACTCCACAGCAGGAAGGAGGAAGGTACAAGATGAAAATGGAGGCAAAGTCAGAATTCTGACAAGAGGGAAGGGGGAGTGGTGTGACAAAAAAGACGACACTATTAAAACAAATATATACTGAAGAAATACATCCTATGCTGTGTGCAAGTTTGAAGAGGTATGCAAACCAGGGAAGACAAAACTTTTTCCAAATTGTGTGTCTTCTTTTGTGTAAACACGAGCCCATAGATATACACAAAAGAATAGGGCATTTAATCTCTCTGATCTTTTGCTATATTATTTTAGCTATTAAGTCAATAGACACGTAACATTTTCTTCCAGCGTGTGTTATAAACACTGGTTCCCAGTTCTTTGAATTCTTACCAAGAAACTGAAGTGCACACTTCATCACACCAGTGGCAACGTTAATCAATGGATGCCAGTGTGCACCAGACATAAGTAATAGAAACAGATAAAGAAGAACATCAGACAATCAAGCAACTTAGTCAAAATGCTTATCGGTATTTTTAAGAGTAAAACTTTTTCTGTAACTGCAAGTAAACACAATGGTCAGCAAGATGAGATCCCGGAGTGATGATCATTTTCATTGAAATTAATCTCATTATATTTATTTTCATTTCTACTTTATATGTTTTTAATTGGATTTGCAGAAAATAAAAATACACGCATCCATGTGTTTTTTTCTTCACGGATTTAATATACTCCCTGTGCAGGTCACTTCAAATATGGGCAAAATTCAAGGAGTGAAAAAATGTCACGTTTAATTAGGACTACCAAGATAGCAGTGCACACTCCTCTGAAGTTGTTGAGACAAAATTACATACATTTTGTATTGCTTAAAAAAGGCTATATTCTGAGCTAGACTGGTATGAATTCAGAGCACTCCACTGGAGTTATGCTGCTCTAAACCTGGAGAGACTGAAACCCAGGTCTGTCCCAAAGCATGCCCTTCATTCTGTAATTTTCTGGAGAGTAGGTTCCCAAACAATATACACTGGAATAAACAAGAAAATAACTCCAGCACCATCACTAGTTATTTGTGATATATAACTACAGGAATGAAACCAGAATCCT
>NW_010516974.1:37776-81839 GCF_000687285.1 Phaethon lepturus | reverse complement strand
TCCCTGCTGAGTCTCTCTTCTTGCGATGGAAACAGATGGTTGATGCATCAAGGCCAGATTTTAATCTCAGCTGCAATCATGTAAGTCTGAAGCTGTTTTGCTGAAGTCTTTGCAGGGGCTTGTTTTCACAATAGAAAGTGGTCAGTGGCTTAAGGTATTCCCAATCCCCGGCTTGTTTTCATTGGCATGCTGTCCCCTCGGGGATTCGGGTTAAAATAAAACAGTTAATAAAACATGACTTTTTCAACTTGGATCAATTCCCTGATTTAATCCACAAAACTGGCTCCTAACCGCTTGCACCAGCACAACTTGGAGGGTGATGTCCCATGACAAACACCAGAACAACTGGGACAGGAATACTATTTAGTCAACAAACATGAAACTGCAGCCTCAGGAGGTTACCCATGATCTGAGAACTAACACAGTGATGTAAAGCAAGAACTCAGGCTAGGAAAGGGAGAGAACAAGTTAGAAGTTGTTTTGGTAAGTTAGAGGTTTCTAAGTTGTATACGCCTGATGAAATTTGCTATGGCCTAGAGCTCATAGGGAACTGGATACAGTAATTTAAAGCTATTAGCACTTATCTTTTATAAAGTCAAGGGTACGAGAGGTTCTAAAAGACTGGAAATAGGTAACCACCATGCTGGTTTGCACCAGGAAAAAGAGGAGCTGCTAATCCTTTTAACCCAGCATATGTGTAGGTAGTCAACGGGCAGGGCAGTCGCACTTTGTCCCACACATCTGGCTGTCTCCCTGGCGTTAGCACTGGCATTTTTGCAGCTGTGTGGTAAGCCAGTTCAAGGAACTGATTTGTCTGAAAATTCTTCCCACCTCCATCTCTACCCCTCTCCTCCCAGCTGGGTTAGCTCTGCTGGATCAAATCCTTAATATTACTTGGTGTGTGGGCACCAATGCCACACCAGGAAAAAGGAACAAGCAAATGACATGAAAGGAGGAAAACAGCCCAGCCCAAGCTTATTTTGGTAACATAACCTCATGATCATACTCAGCAGCTAGCCAGCCTAACTCAGCTCAAGAAATAATGACAGAAGATATTTATAATCCCAGGATCCAATAAAGAGAAAAGCAACAGCTAGGATACATTTGTTAAGATTAAATCAGGTCAGGCCAACCTAATTTCCATCTACGACAAGTAACACGCTTCTTAGCAAGGATAGAAGTAGCATCCATGCTATAATTAAACATCACTTACATTCTGTCACTATTTTCTGTGACAATCTTGTAAGTCTGGTAAGGTAACATGGCCTGGACAATTAACTGCTAGACGGGCATGCTTAAATGTTAGTTCCCCATGATCGAAGCTGGAATATAAAATGATGAATCTACACGTGAAATATGAACAAAGTCAAGTGCAAATACCACCATCAACATAGCAGAAATAACCATTTCAACATTATCATATGAGAGCAATATTTCAATATAGTGTGAAGCTAGAAACAACAGACTTTCATTATACTACTTTTATTTGTGATAGAGACATAATGACTAACAAACTGACAGAGTTATACTTCCTGTGTTTGGCCTTTTTTGGGGCTTATATTTTTTTCTTTTTTTTTTTTTTAAATATTTCTTTTTTCTTGGCTTATAATTCAACTGTCTTAGAAGTGTGGTCTTTCTGGTATTGCTTCCTTGCCACTGGGATTGTATCAATCACATCCCAAGGGAATCCAGTAGGAAAGAACCAAAAAGAGCCACCACAGAAGTAGGACTTCTGTTTCTTCCACAGTAACTTAAACTTCATGTTTTAAGCAATAACTCAACTGACATACCCACTGGAATCTACTTCTCTTAAAAGCAGCTATATACTTGGTTATATAGAAAGGTACTTACATTTTATGGTTTAAATAAGACATTTTAACTATTCTGCTATTTTAAAGTATTTTAACACATTTTGTCTTTCACACAAACAGGCAGTTTTTTTCTATTTTAATTTAAAAGAGCCACTGTGATTGCTATATTTATATGGCTAGCATATTTCTCCACATAGAGATTTAGTTCTTTTCGTCATATTTCTAAAATATCTGAGGAAATTTTATATAAAATATAAGCAATACCGTCCACTTAAGCCTAGAGTGAACTCAGAGATTTTTCTAATCACCACATTAGAAACCTTTGTCTCTGGAAATGCAGAATATCTTCTGGAGTTGACATGTATGTTCCAAATCTGTGATACAAGTTTGATTATCTCTGCTTTTAATATTTCTCAAAGGAATGTCAAAAAATACCTGTCCTTGTAGCACTTAATTTTCTTTCAAATAATTCTCCATAGTCTTTCTGGATCAGTGTAATTAAAGCTCAGTTTATTTTTGTTTGCTTACTTGTTAAATCATCACTTAAAGCCCAGTTTCTTTAACATGGGTTTGGTCAATCAGTCATTTTTGTTCTGTACCTTCTGATCTTTCTTGCCTAGGGAGCATATAGGTCATATTTGACTTCAGCACTATTTAAAGCTATATAGTGATTTGATCTGAATAATTTGTGAGTCCGCCTACATTTAAGGATTTTGCATATTAAATACAGCTACATTTAAGGGGTTTTTAAACATAAATAATCTTACAGGAACAGTTGAGTATTATAAGCCCCACTGTACATTAAAAACCAGAGAAGATGATCTAAAGCTCCTCTGAATATCATACTTTGTTAAACCCATCAGAGAGTCCGTGTTCTAGCTACTTTCCCCCTTGGTTCCTCTGATAAATGCAGTAATCTGCAAGGGTGTTACCATGACACAAAACAGTTGGGAGTACCTGTAATTACTGTGGCTAAGAAAAAGATCCCCACAAGGCTTCCACAGCTGGTATAAGGATGAGCAGATCTAATGTAAACTTGCATATTAACAACTGAATACATGTATCTTTGTACCTTTGTGTTGGATCTGTGTTAATCTCTGAAGTGGGACAAACTACAAGATAACAACGGTAACTTAGCTGAAGAGATTTCCACCAGCTTTGTAAATGCGCCGCTAAATATCTCCCAGATAAATAAAAACTTTGCAAAATAACATGTTTTTATACTGTACACATGCTACATGCAGTAGAGGGACTGTGACTGATAACATATCCCATTAGTCACATGAGATGTTTTCAAACTGCTTTCTCTATAATACCAGTATGTCCCTGCCAGCTCATCGTTTATCAGGTATCCTTCTCACTGGGGTTGCTTTCTTTGGTCTGAGTCATTTGTTGTGGGTGAAGTTTTGCATATGAAAGTACCTCCAATATCAGAAAAAATTGTCTCCAACACGAAACCCACAAATAAGTAATATGTACCATACCCTTCAAAATACCCAGTTGCTAATTTTTTACTGGTGCACACTACTCTGTGTGATGTAAACCAAATTAATACAAGGCCTGGCCATTCCACTGTGATTTTGTACTGTGAAATGACTCTCTCGTTCAGTTATATCAGCTATACGAAAACAGCTTTTCGTTACTATTTGATTTTGCACTGGTGTGTGTGGATGAGGAACCAAATCCTTTCTGAGTATCACTTCATATCACCTCTTTCTGTCCTGCATATACTCATGAGCTGAAACATAAAAAAAAACTTTGGAGACCAGAGCAACTACGGTAACAAAACTCCCTGTCTGTCCACGTCCACAGTGCGCAGAGCCTGAAGCTCCTTCCCACGGCACAGCGGTGAGTACGGTCTGCCAACCGTTTCCACGGAGCAGAATCCACGCAGGAGACCCATGGGAGGGCGAGCTCGGACTTTCCGGCAGCGCGTGAGCTCTGTCACGGCTGCGTAGCAAGGCAACTGAGGGACGACACACGGACCTGACACAAGACGGGTTCGATTCCAGGTAAAAAGCGATGTCGATGAAATGCTCCCCAGCCACCTCCACAACACAGCACGAGGCTCACAAAGATGCCGACGTGCACTCACGGTGTCTACTCTTCTGAGGGCAAAACCAAGGGTGAAACCCATCTCCTGCCGAAGTCAGTTGGAGCTTTGGCGCTGACTTAACAGAATCAGCGTTTCACCCTAGGACAACTTTTCTGTTACAAGTCAGCAAGGAGGATCCGGAGCTTTAAGCCTCTGTCGTCTCTCCAGACTTCAATTCGGCAAGAAGTTAGACCCAGCCTCATGAAGAACTGCAGCTGCAGCATGCAGCTGGCACTCACACACCGCAATTTCTCACTCCGTTCCACTGACTATCTAAAGAGACCAATTCAGTAAAACATCACTCGCCAATTACACCGGTTTCTAAGGAATTTCCTTGGAAAATATATAAACTGCACCACCACTCGGTCAAACCACTGGCTCTTCTGCTCACAAACCTCTCCTTTTCCCTTTAACAGTGTTGCCTCATTCTGAGCTGCAGTAGCAAAAGAAAAACAATCTTCTGAACAGGTTTCTAACTGTGAACCTGCCTTGCATCCTTTCACTTTAACTAAAGCCAGCAGAACTGGCATTTCCCATTTGCAAGGTAATATGAAGTTTACTGATAAACATTTTACCTTAAAGCATCACACAAATCTCCCACGAAAGACTGTGTTTTAGCAGAGTCGTGTCTCAGAATGCCAGGATTTCTTCCACACACCATTTTTTTTCCTGTTAACTGGCCTATACAATACAGTATTTTTTTTTAATCCTGTGATTTCTGGTGTCTCCTGCAGATGAAGAGTGTGAGCGCACTGCTGTTTTTATGTTGCCTGAAGCCACATCAAAATAATTAACAATTACGTTGCATTCAGCAATTATACTGTACCGTATACCTTTCAAAGGCTGTGCAAACATTAATTCAGGCTTCATGAATCTCAGTTTTCACAACTTAAGTCAGGTCATGCCTGGTGAGTACTCTGAATGCAGACCTTCCCTCCTGCACCCCCAAATCCCAGAAGTTCAGAAAGGAATTATGTGAGAGATCCAATGGATGGTGCTATCCAGAAAAAGAGGAAATAGTTTCAGAAAGCTGACTTTCAGGAGATTAAAAAGGCTCTTATTTTCATGGAGTTATGTTTTTGTCAATGCCATTTTTAAAAGCTTCTTGAAACTGTAAAAAACCCATGTTTTTGTATGGGAAACCAACAACAAACAGTAACAAACAAAATACAAACATTTTTGATTAAAATGCATAAAAAAGAACCACCTCCCTAAAGTATCAACATGGAGAGGAGGAGGGAAGGCAATTTACTTCACTGATTATTTTGGTTTTCAATCTACAGTTATTCTTGTTACAATTCACGACGGCAGCACTTCCTGAGTGCCAAGGGCAAGTTGCAGATATGCTGATACCAGCACCCCCAGGGAGCCTCTTTCATGGGAAGTACAAAACCAATATCCGAACCACTACCGAGTTCCCTCAACCAGTGATAGTGGTATTGATGGAAATAGTAATATTAATTATTAGTAAGTTTTGTTTTCCACCCGAGTTCTTCTACAGTTCTAAATGATACAAACACAAGGATGGGGAAAATGTGGTGCTGTTCCTAAAAACTCACCCACAAAACCGACCCAATGGATTTAAAATAAGCATATTTTTAAAGTTATCACAGGAATTTTCAGATTTTGTTTTAATTAGCAATTCAGATTGCTGGTAGTTTGTCTTTCCAGTTACTCATGTTTACTGCATAGAGAAACATGTGCCAATCTCCATACACCTAATGTCATACATTTTGATCAAAAATGAACCGGTTAATAAAGTTGACAGGTAAGTTACTGGTGTCCAAGCTGATACTGCATTGAGATCAGTGGCATATTTCTGAGCTCTCAGAGATGTAATTGCAAGTTTGCAGAACGGTAAAGGAGCTTCATTATAACACTTGGTATTTGGTTTCTGTTTGTGCCTCCAGATGACTCCATACAGCTCTAGAACGGCCCAGATTTTAAACTGATGCGGATCACGTAAAAACTGGAAAAGAAAGGGATGAAATTTCAGAGTTGTTCTTTGTAATTATACAACCAGGTTCTCAGTTATTCCAAGACTGAGTTATTCCAATGAGACTGAAATCCTTACAGCTGATTTTTGCTTTAATGAAAACCTAAATTCTGGAGCACAGATGGCAGTTGAAAAAAAAAGAAGAAAAAGAAACAGCATGACAACCTACTGTAAGGCAACTCACTCCAGTCCTTGGATACAGTAATTTTAAAGTGTTTTCCAATAGCACTATATGTTACTAACAGTTCCATTGTACCAGGAAATGTGATGAGACTAACAAACAGCTTTTATGTGAAGTGAATACTTTTCAAACTGTCCCTTAGAATGAAGATTTCTATGCAGATGCAATTTGTTATGGTTTCTGGAGTATATTGTATGGCTCATTTAATCCTATCCATATAGTTTTGTATTGTAAAGTATTTTATTTTATTAAAAACAAAGCTGAGTTAAAATACCAGGCACATTATTTTGTCTCTTTTGAAAATCTGAAATAAGAGCTGTGAAATTCTGCCATTCTTACTCAGTTGTTATACTTTCTAACCTTCAGAATCCAGTTTTTGCTTTGCTTCAAAAGCCAGACTTGTCCGAATCACTTGCAATCATGAAGTTTTCCAGACACACAGGTTGGAAAACTAAAGTGCTTTTAACAGCTGCGTCCCAAGTTCAGAATGTAGGTCTCTGCATGCTTTGTTAGCCCTGAGGAGGGAAGCAGGGACTTCAACATTTTGGCTATGTCTTCCACTGTTTGCCTTTTACTGTCACAGCGGCTGCTGCTGCTGCTAAGGATGACATCTGATGTTGACATCAGGCATTGGGGAGATAGAACAGACTTCCAATATCTGTGCTCAGTCACTGGGAGAAAAAGCCTTGACAAGAGCCATCACAAAGGGAGATAGTCTCCTCCTCCTCCTCCTCCTCCTCCTCCTCCAACCTTCCATCACCCTCTCCTGCAAACACCAGAAAGCTGCAGAGGAAGGCAGGCTAATGAGTAACCCCTGAGTCCCACTTTTAATTCATTTATGCTCTACTTTAGGGGAGTCTCTCCACAAGCACTACTGATAATGTAAATAAATCATTTCTATTTTGAAAAAAAGTCATATTTATTGCAGTTATTCTAAATATTGTAAGCAAGCAACCACATACTGACATTTCTCATTCTTTCCGACCTGAAAGCTGCCTACATCAAAGGAAGAAAACATTAACAGAAAGAGATAGTGGTAGCCCTGTAACCCACTTTAGTTTTAACAAGTTAAAGAGAGAACTACCACATGATTACCTTTACTGCCCTACACTTATGTGAAAATGCATTGAATACAGGAATTCCTGAGGTATAGAAGTTTTCAGAGAGCTTGATGCTGCAATCCTTATGTCTGTTCCACGGAATCTACCTACATGAGTCACCTACTTGCAATGGATCAAGTAATTTGTATCTATGAGTGTTGTTCAACACAGGATCTGCCAGAGTCTGATCAAGCTTTAATTTCTTAATTATTAAACTTAATTAAAAACTAAAAAAGCAAACAGTGTAAAATGCCTGACTTTGCTAATGTTGGTTCTCGTTTAACCACATTCAGTATTAATAAGATATAAAGCCTCTCCGAGTTGGAAGGTTTCCTATTATTTCTGTAAAATATAAAATATTAAACACTTCAGCAACATAACCATGCTCATTCCAATAAGAATGAACTGAGTTAGACACATAAAGGAGTAAGAAAAATGAGGTTTTGCAGCAAAAACATATGCTCCATCCTCTCCAAAAAGCCATTGTGCAAGCTATTTGGTGGGGCAGGCTGCTGGATTTGGTGTTGATGACTGCAACGGATTTATTGTCTTTCAAATTCATGTCAGCTGCAGCAAAAAAAAAGAAGTATGTCAGTATTTTAAATTACCCATCTTTTTCCATTCTCAAAAAGTGTTTCAGCACTAGTTTAAGTTTCAAGTCGTCTGAGATTTTTTATCCCTCTCCATTCATCTATCCCTCTTCAGTACTCACACATGTATTTCCAGCAAGGACAGGTAACAGTTCTCCTGCACATCATTCAGTTTAAAAATTCAACATTTGGTGATAAGCCAAAGAAAGAGGCTTATTTTTTTCAGAGAGAACTCTGTAGTTTTCTTTTGAGATACAATAGGAGTGAAAGGGGAATCCCAGAAATTCCCCTCCCATTAACTCTGTGCTTGAAGTATTATTAACACTTTCACTTTCTCACTCCTACTCTCACCATTTGAATCTGGGTCATAACAGCATGCCTACCCTTCAGTACCCTGAGTGGGTGGTTGTTTTGGCTGGCGCTAAGGCATACTTGCTTTGTGACACAGAGTGCCCTTATGGTGACACATACCTGTCCTTTTCAGTTGCTTTTAATGCTTTTTTTCAATCAACTCGTTTATTATAGAAGACAGAATAGAGAGTGGAATTTGTGTTATTCACTATTTGTACTGTTTTAACAATGTGTGAAAGGAAACCCCACAAAATATTCTAGTTTATTCTTTTCACAATACTGGATTATTCACGGTAGCATCTTTTGTTTCCCTTTCCAAATACCTTTTTCTTATTAAAAAATTGTAATACATGTCCTACCCTCAAACACTACAATGCAAGCCTGAAGTCTCAGGTTGGGCTTCTAGTACTAGAGTCTTCAAATCCCAAATGAAGAATTTGAAGAGCTAGAATTAAATTATAGTAGAAATTAAATTCAGTTAGTGCCAGGCTGCCTATCTAAAGAAAGTGTCAGACCTATAAGAATTCCTGCATGAAAAGAAAAAAGGGACCAAACAAATATGTGAAGGAAGCCCGATCTTCAAATTTCCCTGTTAGCAGAAGAAAAAAAACCAAGAGTCCGGTGCAGGAAAGGTTTAAGTGACATGCAGCAGAATGGGAATGACACCTGTAGATTTATGCCTTCCAAACAAGTGAAGTCTCTTATTGACTCTTTATGTATCCAGTCTTGACGCTTCTTTCTATCCTCTTTGAGGGCTGGAAGGAGTCTGTGACCAAATAATTCTGGACTTTCGGAAAAGGAGCAGAAAGATGAGATGCTATTTTTCCAAATTGAAAGATCCACCTTTCTGCGTATGATTCTAACAAAGATAAAGAAGAGAGTTTATTCTACATGGTTCTGTTCTACCTTCCCAGTTATTGTGAAATGGTCATTAACTAATTGGCAAATCTTCTGAACAGCTGCTATTTTAAAGTTTCTCTAAAATCAGTACCAACAACCTCTTCATAGTAGTTCACACCTGGTTTTTTAGCTAAAATATGAAGTAGAGACAAATTATTGCTTGTGTAGCTATTATATACAATATTAAAACATAATCCCAAAATTATATAAATATAGGTATACTGTTTGGGTTTACTACTATCATCACAAAGCAAACACAACATTTGCAACCTGCATAATTAGCACCAGGGTTGTTCTTTCTAAATTGCAAGTGAGTATCTCTATGCCATCCTTTTTCTTTGCATCCAATTAAGGCTAATGCATACTGCCCTACAAGAATTTGCAAGCTGTACTGAGAAATAATGCTTGTGTTAGTTCTGTAATTTAGTGCACAGGGCACATTTGTGCTAAAGCTCTGTAAACTGGGCCCGTGGTCAAAAGGAGCAATTAGCACTTTGTTAGTATGCAATGATGTACTAATCTACACAGTCCCCAAAAGCAATTGCCTGTTCCTTTTGCCCTCATGTACAAATTTTCTACAGTATGCACCACTCTGCCCCTAAAATAGCCCATCACAGCTCAGTTGCTGTAAATCAGGTTCCATATGATTAGAACCTATGTATCAATTAGAATTTATTTATTGGAAAAAAATCATGTTGTACCATTAATCCCTTTTGCTGTGTTGAGATAGCTGCATAGTTCTCTGAAAGTGTTAAACAACTGTAACTGTTCTGCTAAAGAGTAAAAGGGGGTCAAATTTAGGTGACAGAGTACTTCCATCTGAACCCCCTCTAAAGGTTGCTCCTAACTAAAAACAGACTGTTGCAAACCGTGATCTCCAGGAAAATAAGCCTGGTGCTAAAAGTGGCCGGATGGTAAAAATCCTAGAAGCAACCAATAACAGTGACAACTGTCAGAAACAGTGGACTAAAACCTACTATCCAGTGAGTATTCCACATCCCCCTCTTGTGGCTGATATGTAAACGATGTGAATCTATCACAGGTACCCGCTAAATTGTCTTTTAAGATAGAAGGGCTTTGTGATAGTCACCAGAGATGGTCCACAGTGAGGGCTGCAAAAATCAGGGAGGAAAACAAGGCAGCATATTGCCAGGCATCTGAGAGTGACGAGTGCTTGTTATTAAAGGCCTGTTTTCAAAGGCTATTTTCCAAAAATCAGGCTCATTATAAGGTATCTCAGCTGGGGCACCCACCAGCCAAAACACCTTCAGCCACTATCCATTTGAGAAAATCTTGGCGTTGCAATATGTACCTACCCATTAAGGCGGTACGCGCTAAGCATCCGCTCCTCCCTGTGTCCGTTGCCTAGAAGCAAGCTAAGACTGCAGTTTCATATTTACCCAGCAAAAGTTACAGGGCTGACAGTATCTACCACAGGGTTACAGTTTCCAAAAGGAGTATGGAAGACTAGGATGTTAGCCTCCTCAGAAGAAAGGTAAGGCAGTAGCACCTCCATAATAGCAGAAGGCTACCCAGTTAGGATGAGTTGAACATCACTATCCAGCTAGGTAAAGTGGAAGTTCAAGTTTCAAGTTAAAGTAGAAAATAAAAAAGAAAGCCCTATGAACTGACAGCACAGTCAGTAACTTCAACAGAATGATCCTTCATGGGGACCTCTAAATGAAAAGATATCCTTCACAGTCACTGCCCACATATCCATCTCTGATCTTACGCAAAAGAGCTCCAGCTCTTCAGACTGGGAGAACAAGAGACATGCTCTGGTCTTTGACAGAAGAAAGGGCAGAACAATGAAAAGGAGGTTTATGTAGTTGTAGGAAGCTGACAGAGCTTTTCTCCTTTCTCCTTTCTTTCCTATTACATCTGCCATTGGTATGAATTTGGTTCAAAGAGCTTCTGGTTTCCATTTTCCCTTTTTTCTTCCTTCTCTTTGTTTCCAGTGGGAAAGAAAGGAAGAAAAGAGGAATATGAATGTGGAAATGAGAAATCAAAAATCTCACTGCAAAAAAAGTCTACATTTAAGTTTTTGAAGTAAAAAAACATAATTAACATTTTTGTGAGAAAAGTCTAACAATTCCCTCTCTCCTCCCCTGTTCCAACCCTTTGAACAGTTTAGATTGGCTGTTCTCTTGATAAATATCATTCACTTAATGGGGACACAGTCAACCATTCCATTGCTTCTGACAAGGAAACTTGACCTCCACAGAGATGGCCCCATGATACTCCTGATAAACCTGTCAATACCCACCAAACAGCCACGGTCATCTTTAGCATGAGAGGACAGTAAGACAGTAATAGACCTGAAAGTGTGCTTGTTTCTTCAAATTTGAAGGAAACTACTGAACACAAGAACCAGGCCTGTGAGAGCTGTATTTTTCTCTTAATTAGGGGACTTAAATGTTAGCTTTTCAGTATTTGCCATTTTGGTATCAAAAGCAAAATTAATTTGAAGAAGTGTTATAAATAACATTACTTTTACTACTTGCAACACTAGAGATGGAGTCTCTTGTGACTTGGGATGAGACTATTTAGATCAGCTGCTAATGAATAGAATACTCTAACATCATATAATTTATTAATGGGTCTGTTACACAGCAATATGGATCTACTAAGGTCATATCAACTAGTCCTCCTCATTCACTTCCTTGTGCAAGCAGCAGCACCTGATTCATTTGATTTCCTCCATCTGTCTTTCTGTTTTCCCAGTTCATCTCTCCAGGACACCACCTTTTGCAAAGAATGCTTTAAATTTGCTCTGGAAAGAAAATATAGTTGCTTGGATGTTATCCAATGTGGGTGGGCATAGAGATTTCAGAGGTTCTTTGCTTGGTTTGCATTTAAGCTGCAGAAAGGTTTATGCAGCTGTCTGAAATATTTGTAACAGTACTGAATTAGTTTTCAGTTAGTTCATTTAGCTTTCATTGTCAATGAGTTTTGTAACAGAGCAGTGGTAGGTGAGGAGTAGATAATATGTTAACAAGAAGGCTGTTCCTGTCTCTACTTAGTGTCAGCACCTGCCATTTGGGACCTGCTCCAAAATTTGTGTTCTGTTTGTGAGAATACTAAAAAACAATGAAGAGAGTTACTGAGAATTCTAGTTCTCCTTGTCTACACTTACATTTCTGGGCTTAGCAAATTAATAAAGAAAAAGAAATGAGCATACAGAACTCTTAAGTTTTCAGATATGTTAGCCACAGTAGACAGAAATAAGATCCTGCCAAAGATTAGCATTTGAACAGATTGTTTAATATTTATGCAGGAAAATTTAAACTGATTATGTTCCAAAAATATTTTTTAAATATGACTTTGCTGAAAATTGTGAATTGCTCATCTGCTTAAATGTGGGCTTTTTTAGAATAAAAGAACATATTTTAATATATGTTGCTATCATGCTGTTATAAACATTGGAAATGATTAACACTGGAAGAGTATTAAAAATTTAAACTGTTTCACCATCTGTGCTGTTTGTTTATTTTTCACATTTCATTCAACTTGGACAGTGAAAATAGATTAGTTTCTTTTTCTCCTTCACTCTTGTGCGCTACAACGATTCAGTGTTTCTGCTACAAACACTGCAAAGTTACACTTATTTCTAAACTGCCATATCCAAAAATGATGTTTTTATATAGTTAGAAAAAGATATACATATATATAAAACCAAACACCAATAACTTGACGTTATTAAAATGACTACATGATTAGTCCATTGTTTCTGGTTTTTATGTTGATTACTTTTCCCGACATACCACCGGCATACCCAGGCTTATATAGCTAGCATATATCTATCTATCGTACTTTACAAAAAGAGGTTGTCAGCTAACCAGGACAAAGGATCCTGAAGTGTGATGGTAAGGTGCACTTGTCTTTGGTAATGCACTCTATGTTAGTTTTATGTGATGAACGAAAGACAAGTGTGAATACTTTTTAATAGACCCACCTTCATTCAGAACGTCTTGCCCACCTGACTGTCACAATATAAAAGTACTAGACTTTTCAGCTGCAAAATCATGGAAGATGGAATCAAGTTTCAAGATTCAGATTTACCATGGAAAAGAGTGCTTCCAGCTCTGCTATCCTCTTACAATTTTGTTGCTCAGTTGGAATACCTCAGGGGTATTCTTCTTCCATATTCGAATGAAGAAAAATCTGAAACAACTGAATCCTGACTTGATGTTCCCCCTCACAAAGAGAGGTCACATCCCAAGGCCATTTAATCCCTCAGAAACTGAGAGAGGAGCAACTCCCCGTTCAATCACTTAAACTACAGCATGAAAACCAAAGATAAATCTGTTTGATGAGCATTAACAGACAGGTTCTTTGTTCCACGTTGGCAGCCACAACAGCTAGAGATGAGTGTGGAGTAGATTCCATGCATTCCTCATAAAATATTTTCTGAATCATGCCACAATCACCCCACATTTACTTATTCCAAGCCTGGATTCAGTGGCAAGGATTTCTAAGCCTGAGATCTTTGTGTTTTCTCAAAGTAAACCAAAGTAAAACAATTTTCATATAATGCAAAGCTTCACTTGAGATTGTTAGCTTTCTCTACT
This sequence comes from Phaethon lepturus, assembly GCF_000687285.1. Classification (NCBI taxonomy): domain Eukaryota; kingdom Metazoa; phylum Chordata; class Aves; order Phaethontiformes; family Phaethontidae; genus Phaethon; species Phaethon lepturus. The sequence goes on along the minus strand of NW_010516974.1, from coordinate 68,244 downwards.
TACCTTTTGGTTACACTTCTCCTGGACAATTTCCAGCAACCACACCACTGTAATCCATTCATTAGCTGCAGCGTTCTGAATTGCAAGTAAACTTTTTAAGTCTATAGTGAAAGAGGTGGATAAAAAGAGAAAAGTTAAGGTTAAAACCTCTTCTAAATTAATCATGTTTTTCCTGGCAACTTGCTCTGTGTGGACCACACAGTGACCAGAGCAGAAAAAATCCCAACCCACTCCCTCCCCCAATACCATCACAGTGAATCAGGACAAGAAGAAAGACTTAAGGAATTAAAAAAAAAAAAAAAATAAAAAGTGTAACTTAGAAGGAACATTTAAAAACCTTTACAAATGACAACTTTATGAATATGATAGAGAAATGAAGAACAGGTATAAACAAGCTGGACTTGTCTAACAAATGAACTTGACCAGACAGATTTGTTTTATCCTTTCATTTGCCCTTGAAATTTGACAAGAATTCCCCTGCATGCCAATTGCCTGGGATATGAAAGGTCTGACACACAATATTCATGGTACTCAGCTTCACTGATAGTTCTCCACTCTTGTTTTTCAAGAAAAAAAAAATCACACTTTTTGGAGACATAATTTCCTCATTCATTTTCTCAGGGGGGATTAAAATGTTAAGTCCTTTGTTCCTTACCTTTGATGAGCCTGGAATGGATTGTGAATGTGATATTGCAAGTTGGCAGAAAGATCTTATTTCATCTGAATTTTTGAATCAGCCTCTCTCAAAGAGCCTAATCAAACCTGTCACTCTTATGAAGACTGACGTGGCCAACAAGTGCGCTGCTGAACTGCAACCTGCCAGACTTAGCAACTCCTGCCATAAACGCATTTGAAAATCTGGATTTTCTATTGATCCCAACTTGGGTTTGCTAAACAATGACTTCTGTAGCTGGACCACATTGATATTTCAGAAAGGTTACACTGCATGTGTTGACCATGTCAAATTTACAAAATGTTGAATTGACAATAATGGGGTTATTTCAACATTTACTGTTGAACAGTGAGAAACAATGTATTTGCTAATATCAAGGAAGACGCTACACACGCTCAGACACCAGGAAGTGCAGAAGTAATGTATCTATCCTTTCACAAGCCCTGGGGAAAGGCTTTTTCATTTTTAGCTCAAAAGAGCCTTAGGCTCAAAAATAAAGGGCAAATACCCTTTTGGAAACTGATATTCAGAACTAAGCCATGTTTTACTACTCTGGAAATTCATACTACAAAATGAGTGATTTTTGTTTTCTTCCTCTCCATAGGGATGGCCCGCAAACACGTGTTCCCCTCTTCTCTCCTCTCTATGAATGTTGAACTTTTCCTGCTGCTTTCAGCAGCATAGCTTACATTCACATCACAGCTGGTCATTTTAGGGCTCTGGGAAGATTCTGAATCCTCCACCCAAAACTAAAGTTAGATTTTTAAAAGAAATACGAGAATTAGGTAAGCGGGTGTCACTGAATTCAAGGGACCTTGAATGGCCAAGTTGCTTCACCCACAGTAGAAACCCAGGACTGGAATTCAGGAAATTTTCCTCAGGCAACACCCAGTAGGGAGTTTTGCCTGACTATGGATGTCAGGACTGGATCTTTACAATACCATCCTTTACCAAATCTGAATGGTATCAGACCTGTTCCAAGGGCTTGCTTGCTACATTATATTTCCTGAATGTAAGTAAACAAGAACAAAGGATGCTCTATAAACCGGACAGAATAAACACGTTCAAAAAGAACAGTGGCTCAGCAAGTATCTGTGGGTATGAGGGCTATAATAATATTAAAAAGCTAAATGTTTTCAAATCAAACCAGTCAAGTGCCTATTAAAAAAAAAAGAAAAAAAGAAAAATCTCTCTTTCCTCCTCAGCTGTGGTGGTACAGCACCTGCCATTAGCTGTGGTGGTTCCTATTTTCATATTGTCTGACAGTAGCAGTTGGACTGAGCCAGAGCCAGTGAGGCCGAGAGGCAGACTCCCTGCTTCCACAAAGCTGAATTTAATAAGATGAGAACAGTATGCCAAGATGGTGAACTCCCTCCCTAGCACTTATCATGACACTAGTCACTCAGCAGGGCCCTTATTGCAGCAGTAATCTGGGTGAGCCTGGCAGAGCGTCCTGCTTACAAGTTCAATATAATAGAACAGCAGGGCACTGGAGGCCTGGCAGAAAAGCTTTAGCAAAGTTAAAGCCTATTACGCCATGCTTGAAAAAAATGGCTCTCAAAATATTATATGTGGAGGAAAAACCTGGACATGCCAAGTGCAGTGACATACTAAGCCTCTTCCATAATGGTGCACTCATTAGTCTATAGACACAAGCAACATGGATTTAAAAGTCCATAACTTGAATGGAACTGGATATGCAAATTCATCCTTTTCTTCCGCTCGACTTGAATTTAATGGGCAACACTACAGCATAATATATAGATAGCGAAAACAAGACTTGAATCTGCTCTGAGCTGTGCTAAGTTGTTGAAGTTAGAAAATCCTGTTCTGCATTTTATTTCCCTTATATTTTCATAAATAACAAAAGTCAGCGGAAGCAATAACCCATCTCACTGGTATACACTGGTATGTGAGCATGAAGTCTCAACCTTGACAAGACCTGTGCAGGGAAGCTGTATCAGACACACCCTTAATACAGCAACATACAACACAAGCACATCAGCATTTAAATTAGTGCAGAATAAAGATTTTGTCTTGAGCTGTCCACAATAATATCGTCAGACTGTTTATCTTTGGATTATCACTTATTTGATTGAACATTTCAAAGTCTATTTTACTCCTGTCCCTATTTTTAGCTTCAGTGGTGTCTATTATAGTATGGACTTGAAATTAATCAAAAATGTGCTGTTCCAACCTTGAAACATGGTCCCTAGCTTGAATGGCATTTTGGAAAAAGAATTTTACTTGTTAGGAATTGCCAGAAAAGTCTTTCCATCTGTTCAAAAGGCCGTAATGATAAACTCCCCTGAAATGAATTAAAAAAATGATATAACAGCTAAAAAGAGAGAGAAAAAGAAGAGGTAGGCATATACTTCTCTGCATATACTTCACTTGTGATGGGAAGATCAATGTGTCACCTGGTCACTTTGCAAAGAAGTCAAGCAGGCTTTCATTTGCCTAAACACAAGCCTTAAAGCCATCTGACATGCCCTTGGGTTTTCCAGGTAGCCTCTATCTATCATTCCAGAAGAGCTAGAATCTCCTGTGGTTTCTGCACCATGTATGTCCCACGTACAATAGAACTGCATATCCTTCCAGTTGGAAGGAACCTCAAGAGGTCTCCAGTCCAACGCCCTGCTCAAAGGAGGGTCAACATTGCATTCAGATGAGGTTGCTCTGGGCTTTGCCCGATTGAGTCTTGAAAAATTCCAAGGATGGAGATTCCTTAATTTCTTTGGGCCCCTGTTCCAATGCTTAATTATCTTCACAGTGGAGCTTTTTTTTCCTTATTTCAAACTATAAACTTCCCTGTTTCAATTTATGGCTCTCATTCTCCCACAGTGCTCCTTAGTACAGAAATTGGCTCTGTCTTCCTAGTAACCTCCTCTCAGGTACCAGAAAGCTGCTTCTATGTGTTCTATGCCTTCCCTAAACAATCCTTCTCTCTAAAGCACAATTCCTTCAGGTTCTCCTGATGGGGCACGGGCTCTAGCTTCCTGAACATCTTGGTAGCTCTCCGCTAGACTTGAGCAAGTTTACCAGCATCTTCCTTGTACTGGGAAGCCCAAAACTAAAGGGAGTATTCCAGATGCAGTCACACAAATGGCAAACAGAGGGGAATAATCACTCTTTGATCTACTTGCTACAGTCCTGTTGATACCTCCTAGTATGTGTCAGTCTACTGCCAGATCTACTGGCTACACTCCTGTTGATACCTCTAGTATGCTTAGTTTACTGCCAACCAGGACCCCCAGGTCCTTTTCAGCAGAATGTCCCCATGCTAGGGTGGAAATCCATAAGAACCAGGGTTGGTGATCTGGTGACTTCCTTGAGCTGCTTAAAAAAGACTTCATCCATTTCCTAATATTGACCGCATGATTCCCAGATTCCCACTACAATGCTGTTTTAATCAGCCTCTCCTCTGATCATGACCTCAGTCATGACACAAGACCTCAGTCACCCTATCTTCTGTTCCATAAAAGAGCTCCATACATCCCGATTGCTCCCTCTCATAAATAGCTTCCTTGTCTTCTCTGCCTGTCTTTCCTAAAGAGCCTGTATGCTCTTTACAATGCAGAGCTCCCACCACATCTCAGTTATCCTCATGATGCCTTCGTTCTGCACCCACACACAGAGCTCTAGCTCCTCCTGTTTGCTTCCCAGACTGTGTGCATTTGTGCACAAACACTTGAGGCAAACCTTCTTTTAACCCGTCTTATCCTTCCTGAGGGCTCTCTTTCTCCCATCACCCTGTCCCATGTATTTACTGCCCCCACTTCTGTTCCCTCACTTATCTGCAAGCTGTCATCACCACCCCTTGACGTACCTGGTTTAAAGCCTGTTGGCAAAGATCATATGTGTGGATATCTTGGACACTCTAGGGCACCTCAAATGGAAAGTACTTGCATTTAGACAGTTAAATCCCGCCTTTAGTGTCTGAGTCCAAGACTCACAACTGCTTCTGTCTGGTCATGTCTATTTCTCATCCCGTTCTTCCAGTCTGTACCATTTTATCAATCATTCAAACAGAGGAACAACAATTATATTCATAGGTGTTCTTTATAAATGCACAGAAAGAGTATTTTGGATGCAGATTTTAGGTTTTTTTTGAGGAAAATCCTTTCTGTGTGAAATAAACTCTTTCAAGTATCATCCAACAGAATCTATCTAAGAAGTGCTCAAGCTACAGCACAAACATAACAAAACCAGCAAAATTTTTCAACAATACTTAGCAGATGTGATAAACACAGCAGGTAGCAAAATTTTAGGCAGCATACAGCACTGGTCAGGGTGCCTGAGTGCACTAATATGTCTTACCAGCTGGGACCAGCCTCAGCTGGGACCTCGACCCACACCCACTGCACCAGGAGATGTACTTAAGCTCAGCCCTGCACCTTCATTTCATTCCTAAGTTACTCTGGAGGAGCACTGTTTTCAGCTCAGCTGCAGCTATGTCCCTGCCTGGCAATGTGTCCAGTTGACCCTGGCTTCTGTGGACTGACTTCCCAGCTTGACCTGGGGTCTTCCTGGCAATTGCTGGACACGACTCTGACCTGCAGACTGAATTCCTGGCTTGGCCTCAGACCTACTTCATCACCAAGAACTTGCCTGATGATTTCAACTCATGGTTGGACGTGGCTACTATCTCTGGGCCTGTCCTGCCCATGTACTGTGGGGTGGCCCCTGGCTGATGAGACCCTGCCCTGTTGACCAGGTTATTCCCCTTGGCTCTGTGCCCCTTAGGGGCCCTCTGATCCTTGCTGCTCCCTGATGAAAACTGTAAAAATGGTTAATGCATGGTACTGAGAGCTAAGCACATAGTTAAAGCATTACTGTGAATATAGCAGAGGCAGCACTTTGACTTTGACTGACAAAAAAAAGCTTTCAAAAACATCACCTATTTTGCTTTCAGGTTTTTCTCTACTGTTCTAGACTGTTGACTAATCTTAATATGTACTGATCTATTACCTTTGAAAGCCTCCATTTAAGTACTAGTTTTCTTGCATCATACCCTCTCTGCAGTGCCTTGTTATATTCTGCCATGTTGTGATAAGTGATAGTCCCCTAACTGAAGAACTTTAATTTAGTAATGGCAGACTCGATGGTTTCCCCCTGGAAAGGGACACCTTGTGGCTTTTGTGGAAAATGTTAACCGTTCACTTAACCTGGAGAAGAAATTTTGTATAGTAAATTGGAATCCATCATCATTCCTCAGTTTTGTGGCACTTCTGTGCTGGCAACAGAACTGAAAGTAGTTTGATCTGGTCTGCATCCTGTCTCCCCAGTGCGCACAATGGGGAGCTGGGGACATGCATGGTGTCTTACAACCCCTGAACACAAAAGACCAAACATGGTGCAATACCCCTTCCATACCTGCACTTCCTCTGAAAGGATTCCAGGTTTAGCGTAAGGTAAAAAAACCCCACCCAACCAGCTTATGAAACCAACAATGTTAACTCTGCCCTGCAGTTTTGGGATAACCACTAAATTAAGTTCTTTGGATATCTGTAGTTATAAATTACATGGAATTTATTTGTAAAGGTGCTGGAGTTGGGATCTACTCATAGATTATTTTTTTTGTTCCCATTGACATTTTGAAATATACACACTTCTGTTGCTCACTAGCAAGTGAGTTTAAACTACTATGTTCTTCTGCATGTGTAAAATCCATGGGAAGTCTTTATTGCTTGATAATCCACATCAGCAGAAAAATTCCTGGCTACTATTGAAAGACTTTGTGCAAATAAGCATAAGAGCCTTGGAGAACAGCAGTGTCCCAGAATACTTTTCAGGGTCTGTGGGCAGAACTTGCATGAACCAGGGCAGGTAAGCCTGTAATTGCAACAGAATCTAAACAGTGACAAGGCTGTGTAAGGAGCTCTGCTTTGCTCTGTGGTAAAGCCTCTGGTGTTAGAAAGCACGAGTACCACTGATGATGTCCTGTGCTCATCCAAAACCCTGAGCAAGATGAACAGAAACACAGCACTGCGAAATCTTACCAAAGAAGAACTCACTGCTATTTTAAGTCTCAATTTGGGTCGTTGGTTTTAGTTTTATCACCTATCATTCGGTGGTGAAACTTTCCCAGGCAAATGGTGTGTTCAGGACAGAACAATATTAAATGTTCTTGATTTCAGGTATCTGGTCAATATTAGGTTGGTATCCAACCATTTCAGTGTCATATGAAGGACAGATAGAGCAGTATTCAAATTATTTTGTTGCTGAAGCCAAAATTAGCAGCAGTAAAGTTTTCAAATAAGCTTTTAATATTATGAGACATCAGGAGTACTGCAGAAACCATTAGCAATGCAGTTTCATGGAAAAAGAAATTCCTTTGGATATTCTAACTGATGGGACTGGTGTACTTGTCATGGAGAAGGGAATGAGTGAAAGGAACCCTGTAACAAAAAGCACAATGCAGGTACTGTTATATAAAGCTGAGTGTGCCACTTGGCTTGTGCTATAGCAGCTGTTTTTCAAAACCATATGGGAATTTCTGAAGATAACTTTTATTCTGAACTTCCTCATCTGACTTAGCAGGGACAAATACACCATAATTAGTATATGTACTCTTGATGGAATTCCAAGGAAAAGGTGCTCCAACATTCTGAAGCGAAATCTTAATGCCTTTGATCTTGGTAATATCTTAACTTAGATACTTAAGACAAGTGAAATAAATTTTTTATTTTGTGGGACCAGATGGCTAACACCTCACAGGCTAAAACACCAGCTGCCAATTTGTTTGGTGTTTGGCTTTAAGTTACTGCACACACTGGGAGGTAAAGAATAAACTTTTAATTTCTGTCAGATTTATCATTTCAGAATTTGAATTTTTGTGAAATTCACATTGAGTACACTAACAACATTAGTTGCAAAAGCAAATCCTTGCCCTTTTCCCTTGGAGGATATTTTCCTACACGTACTTATGCCACCATTTTGATGTGAAAGATGGGCAGTTACGCTCAAAAGATCCAGTTCTCCTTGAGTTTCAGAGACTACTGTCAGAGGAGTAGCTGATTGTGATTTACTTTGTGATGGCTTCTGCTTTTCTTCTGTTGATATCTATTTCCAGCAACTATCCCAGTTATGCATACAGTAAACTGTAACTGATCGACCATATTCCATCAGATATGTCCAACGACATAAAAGGCCAAGATTCATTATTACTGGTTTGTATTGCAATAGTCCAAAGATACTACTGTATAGCCTATGCCAACATCATGCTTGAAGAAATCTCAAAGTCATTTTCTTGTCCAAGAGAAAATATATATTCTGCTTGAACAGAATTTTGAAGTATTATGCAATGGACAGACTGGATGCTGGTGCATACTAAGCCAATAATTCCAACTGACTCCAAACCCCAATTTTACTATATGTTGGCATTGAAAGTTTAAGGTATCATAGTTATCTGTATTCAGAGCTAGTGTGGATATGGGGGACTAATTCATCATGATTTAAGAAACAATTTAAGTGCTTTTTGCATCATTTATGTAAAAATTAGCTTCTTGGTATGCCATATGATTAAAAGCTACTCCAAATAAACTTTCATATTTTATATAGTTATATAACTACAGAACTGCTTGCACAAAAAGAATAATCTACACTACAGTAATAGTGTGTAATATTATTCTAGTAGGCTACTAGCAGTGAAAGCAGGATAGTCAAAATCAAATATTTTATATCCACAAAACAGATTCTGTTAATCAGGAGTAAACTGATGTGGTGAACTGTACTGTTGGGTAAACAATCATAGAATAGTTTGGGTTGGAAGGGACCTTTAAAGGTCATTTCGTCCAAGCCCCCTGCAATAGGCAGGGACATCTTCAACTAGATCAGGTTGCTCAGAGCCCCATCCAACCTGACCATGAGTGTTTCCAGGGATGAAGCATTTACCACCTCTCTGGGCAACCTGTGCCAGTGTTTCACTACCCTCATTGTGAAAAACTTCTTCCTTATGTCTAGTCTAAATCTACCCTCTTAGTTTAAAACCATTCCCCCTTGTCCTATCACTACTGACCCTGCTAAAAAGTCTGTCCCCATCCTTCTTATAAGCCCCCTTTAAGTACTGGAAGGCTGCAATAAGGTCTCCTTGGAGCCTTCTCTTCTCCAGCCTGAACAACTCCAATTCTCTCAGCCTGTCCTCATAGGAGAGGTGTTCCATGACTCTGATCATTTTTGTGGCCCTCATCTGGACCCTCTCCAACAGGTCCATGTCTTTCCTGTGCCAAGGGGTCCAGAGCCGGACGCAGGACTCCAGGTGAGGTCTCACCAGAGCAGACTAGAGGGGCAGAATCACCTCCCTCGACCTGCTTTTGATGCAGCCCAGGATACAGTTGGTCTTCTGGGCTGCGAGCACACATTGCCGGCTCATGTCCAGCTTTTCATCCCCCAGTATGCCCAAGTCCTTCTCGGCAGGGCTGCTCTCAAGCTCTTCATCCCCCAGCCTGTACTGATACTGGGGGTTCCACCAACCCAGGTGCAGGACCCTGCCCTTGGCCTTTTTGAACCTCATGAGGTTCACAGGGGCCCATTCCTCGAGCTTGTCTGTCCCTCAAGCATGTCAACTGCACCACTCAGCTTCGTGTCATCTGCAAATTTGATGAGGGTGCACTCGATCCCACTATGTCATTGATGAAGATATTAAACAGTACTGGTCCCAGTACGGACCCTCAAATGACACTGCTCGTCACAGATCTTCATCTGGATATTGAGCCATTGACCACTACCCTCTGGATGTGACCATCCAACCAATTCCTCATCCACCGAACAGTCCACCCATCAAATCCGTATCTCTCCAATTTAGAGAGAAGGATGTTGTGTCAAAGGCCTTCCACAAGTCCAGACGGATGACATCCATACCTCTTCCCTTGTCCACTGATGTGGTCACTCCATCATAGAAGGCCACTAGGTTGGTCAGGCAGGACTTGCCCTTGGTGAAGGCAAGCTGTCCTCCATGTGCCTTAGCATAGCTTCTAGGAAGATCTGTTCCACGATCTTCCGAGGCACAGAGGTGAGGCTGATGTGTCGGTTGTTCCCAGGGTCCTCCTTTCTACCCTTTTTAAAAATGGGTGCAATGCTTCCCTTTTTCCAGTCTCCAGGGACTTCACCTGACTGCCAGAACTTTTCAAATATCATGGAGAGTAGCTTGGCGACTACATCAGCCAGTTCCCTCAAGACTCTGGGGTGCATCTCATAAGGTCTCATAGACTGTGTATGTTCAGGTTCCTCAGGTGGTCTTGAACTTGATGTTCTCTTACAGTGAGAGGGACTTTGCTCCTCCAGTCCCTGTCTTGCAGTCCATCCACTTGAGAGGTGTGGGAAGAGAGATTGCCAGTGAAGACTGAGGCAAACAAGTTGAGTCCTTCAGCTTTATCCTTGTCTGTTGTTACCAGTCTGCCAGTCTTGCTCATTGCCGGGTGGGGAGGGTATGCTTTCTTTGGCCTGCCTTTTCTGGCTGACATACCTGTAGAAGCCCTTATTCTTTGCATCCCTTGCCAAGTTCAGCTCCAGCTGTGCTTTGGCCCTCCTGACCCCATCCCTGTACTCTTCCCAGGATACCTGTCCCTGCTTCCACTGCCTGTGCATTTCCGTTTTGCCCTTTAGGTTGCCTAGCAGGTCTTGACTCATCCATGCTAGTCTCTTGCCTTCCCTTCCTGATATCTCAGACCTGGGAATCAAGAGCTCTTGTGCTGTATGGAAAGTGTCCTTAAAGATCTGCAAGCTCCGTTCAGCTCCCGTTTCCCTGAGGGCAGTTTCCCAAGGGGTCTTATTGACTAACTCCCTGAAGAGCTGGAAGTTTGCTTTCCTAAAATTCAGGGTCCTGACTTTAGTCTTCGCCTGCCCTGTAGCCCTCAGGACTGTGAACTCCACAGTGCATGAGCACTGCAGCCCAGGCTGCCTCAAATCTTGACGTTGCTGATTAGTTCATTTGGAACCAACAGGTCTAGTATTGTGTCCCCTCTGGTAGGGCTGTCTATTACCTGGCTTAAGAAGTTATCCTCAGTGCATTCCAGGAGTCTCTTACCTATAGCTCACCATGCTAATTTTCCGGCAGATGTTGGGGTGGTTGAAGTCCACCAGCAGGATGACAGTCTGTGAGGGCAATGCCTCCTGTAGCTGGAGTAAGAAGGCTTCATCAATAGGCTCCCTTTGATCAGGTGGCCTGTAGTAGACATCAAGGGTCCCTCTGTTGCCTTGGTCACTGATACCTGCCCATAAGCTTTCAACCTGCTTGTGGCCATTCTTCAGAGACAGCTCTTCACACTCTATCTATTTCTTGATGTAGAGGGCAATGCCTCCGCCCCTCCTTCACCTGTCCCTTTTGAACAGCCTGTAGCCATCGATGGCTGCACTCCAGTTGTGGGATTCGTCCCACCAAGTTTCAGTAATGGCAACTAGGTTGTAGCTTTCTAGCAGCATGATGGCTTCCAACTCCTCCTGTTTGTTGCCCATGCTGTGTGCCTTGGTGTAGAGTCACTTCAGCTGGGCTGTCGGCTGTGTCACCTTCTTAGAGGAAGACCTCTTAATTCCTTTGAGAATTTTAACAAATTGACAATTCAACTGATGTTTCCCTGTTGTCTCCTATTACCTCAGGAGCCCCTGGCTCATCTCTGTAAGACTTCAAGTGTGTTGTTGTGTAGCCAGCATGTCTCAGAGCAACAGACTGTCCCTCTAACCTTGGCATGTCATCCCACAGCTTGTCACGGGCAAGCCTGATATTATCCCCCTCCTGCTTCAAGTCTAGTTTAAAGCCCTGTCAATCAGCCCTGCTAGCTTGTGAGCAAAGACCTTCCCCCTTTGAGAAAGGTGAATCCCATCTGATGCCAGACAGCTTGGTGCCATGAAGGCTATCACATTATCTAAAAACCCAAAATTGTGATGGTGACACCGGCCATGGAGCCATGTATTAGTAGACTGGGCCTTCTGTTTCTGTCAATGTGGCTGCTCGCAACTGGAAGAAGAGAGAAAAAAAACTGTGCTCTAGATTCCCTTACCAACAGTCCTAAGGCCCTGAAGCCTCTTTTGATCGCCTTGGACCATGTGTTGTGCCTTCATCGACAAACACATGGAAGAGCAGTAATGGGTAATACTCCGAGTGACATACCAGTGTGAGAAATATGTAGGCCATACTGTTCCAATGCGAGGAAGAAAACCAGTTTTTTGACTTGAGTGTCAATTTAGAAAACAAACCTTTTGGGTATACCCAAAAAGGGATTTTTATTTTTTTATTATTCTGTGATCATCATATATTTAAATTCCTTTTAAAACATGACAGTTTAGAAAAGAAATTACTTCAAATTTGGAACATTAACAACCCAAGTTCTAAAAATTTTTAAAAAGGGATTAATGAGATTTTTTTGCAGGACAAAGAGATCTTAATTTCTCCTTGGCTGAGACTGGTTGTGAATCTGTAACTGAGGCCTTTGTAGGACAAAACCTAATTGTGAAGTAGCTACACATCAGAAGTTAGATAGTTAAAATTCTTTTAGGTTCAGTCATGGTTTTTATTTTATGCAGGAAAGAAAGCTAAGATATAATGTCAAGTTTGCTTTTTCTCCCCATCTGGGAGACATCCATAACTCAGTTCCGTGACTTACGAACATGTCAACAGTAGTCTTATACTGTTAGATTCCTGTAAACAAAAATATATAAATCCAGTGTTGCCAGCTGTAATGGGGCCTGGTAATATGATTTAAGGAAATTCAATTAGCACTTTAAAGGTTTTCTTTATTCCATATTATAATATTCAAGCCAACACTGAGTATCATTTCTCATTATAGACTAGAAGCAATGCCTATTTTTCAGATTTTAGAATGTACTATGTCATTATATGTTTTCCCTCTAGCAGCATTCTCAACGAGATATTAGACCACTTCTAGTTTCTTCTGTTTTTCCTTTGGTTAGTTGGTTATTTTAAAGTCTTAATTCTGTCTTAGGAGTTAAACTGGTCCCTCCAAATACGGAAAGGCTTTTCATTGAAAGAGCTACTTAACGCATGTCTATTCTGAAAACAAAAGGATGGCACTAAATGAAAGTGTGGATGTATGTTTGATTCCAATGTTGCACAGAGCAGATGAGAAGTGAGACAAGTGAGCAATGTTCAAACATACATATTCTGCTATCTAGGGGGTAGTGGGATGGATCTGTGTGGACTTTTATAGTTAGTATAAATTACAGCTGATCTGACCTGCAGTCACTTCCATGCCTGTCTGTGCTTTGTGGTACTGATAAGGAACTGCTCAACTGTTGTAAGCCCTTGACCTTTCACTTGTCTAAAATGGTAAGTGTGAAATTTGCGACCAGCTATACTTTGGTGCAATTTCAGAGCACATCAAGATCATGGCAGGAGATGGATAAATTGAACCGGATAGCGTAAGAGCCAACACTGCAGACTGAAATTCTGATATAAGATCCTTGGAGAGAGGTTCATCTTTATTTTATACAGCATTGATATTGTTCAATGCTTGCTACTTATTGTGGTTTAGCCATTATTCTCATACCAGCTCCAAAGCACGGCACTATACCAGCTATCAGGAAGAAAAAACTACTCCATCCCAGACAAAACCAGGACGGTATTATAATAAAATTATACCCATAAAGATGATTCTACTTCAAAATGTTGCCATTTTACTCTAAAAGAAGAATTTAACAAACAGACATTCACCAAATAAAAATAATGTACCGATTTTTCCTCTCTACAACTTCCTTTGTGGTCAGGAAGTTAAAATGGGTATGAACTTGTGAATGAGAGCTTGGCTTTATATATTTACAAAGGTGTTAATGCCTCTGTTTATCTTAATGATTTTTACATTATGAAAACAGATTGATCATAATCTCAAAGTAAGCCAATACTAAGAAAGCTTCAAATCTCCATATTAATTTTTTAATGGAATGACACTATTTTCCATGCCTTGCTGCAGATGGATAGAAGGCCACAGGTCAACAATCTTTTGAGGATGGTATACCAGAGTTTTTTGTTTTCTGAAAAAAAGGTGTACTACTCAACAGCATTCAAAGTGTATTTTACAAGCCAGTCAATAGTTATATATGAAAATACATCAATATAGTTACATATGAAAATATATACATTCTGTACTCAGTAGCCAGAAGAGTGTGAGGTGATTACCACTGCAAGTTATTAATACCTAAGCTACTAAAACATCATGCAGGGCTGCATCTGTGTGCCAGTGTTTTAGTAAGCAGCACTGCTTTCTCCTTTCTTGTTATGGTCTATAGCTGATTCCCCTGTGCTTAGTCTACTTCAGTCCCCTGTAGCAGCTATTAATTTCCTGCTCAGACTGATGTTGGATCAGAAACATCTGTTCCTTTACTGTGTCCTAAAACTTCTCCTTTCACTGTGCATCATGCCTGTCCTTTAAAGATTCCACACTCCCACAATGGATCACACAACCCTCGCTCATTACAGGCCTCCAGTGTTGCTCTCCACCTGTGTTCAACACCTTATGGTCTTCAACAGCCACTGTTGCCTGATGATGAATCTCCAGCTTTATAAGTAATAGCAACAGCAAATGAGAAAGGTCAAGTACCCCTCTACCTTGATGGAGTAATGTTCAAGGTAGATGCACCAAGATAAATAGATGAGAGGCCTGAGCAGAAAATGCAGTCTTGCTCAAGAGGAAGATATGGCTGACCAGGGGCCAAGGGGAACCTGCCTCCAGTATCTAGCTAAATTTCAGCTCATCTGAAACTGGGAGCTTCATAGTTGCTTCTGTATAAGTGCACTTCATGTCAGGGCCCTCAGGGTACTAGCAGGACTTAATGGCTGTAACCTCCCTCAGTTGGTGTCTCTACCCTAACCCATGGCACAGGAGCTCTATTTAAGCTCAGCTTGGGGCCTTCACTCATTGCTTGAGCTTGACCTCAGATCCGCCTTCTCAGCATGAACTTGTCCGGCAATCTCATCTCTTGGTTGGACCTGGCCATCATCTCTGGGTCTGCCCTATTTCATTGGGAGCAGTAGGATAGGTCCCAGCTGACAAAGGCCCCTGCTTTGCTGGCCTGCAGTGCCCTGGCCACTGCTCTACCCTGACAGCTGGAATTCTGTATCATTAAAGTTCAAAAACCACATAAATTAATGAATAATTAGTTAATGAATATTTAATTTCTGATTCAGTGGACCAGTGGCAGGTTTTCTTAAATTCTAGGAGGGGAAAAAAATAGCCACACTAGTGTTAAAAAAAGCTTTATTGAAGACTTCTTCTGTTGACATACTTTGAATTTGAAAAATTGAATTTGGCAGTGAGGTAATTTGGGAGTTCACCAGATACTTTATGCTGTACTATTAAACTGCTCTGATACACGTTAAGCCTTCAAAATTCATCATCCATATCCTTGCAAAAGATAGCAGAGTCTCACTGAACAGTGTACACAAGTTCTGCAATAAATGTAGTAATTATAACCAAGTCATATCCTTGTTTAGCAGTCTTTTGTTTCAAAGATGATCATTAGCACACTCTGACTGCTCCTAAAAGTACCACTAGTATGATACTGAGAGATAATTAGAGGAAATCAGAAGGCAAATTTTCAGGTTGATGCATAATATCCTCACTGAAATTAGCCACCGTGCACATAAATAAAGGTCAAGTATGACTCAAACTTAGGAATCAATATTATGTTGCTACTGTAGTGTCTTAATGTTATGATTGAGTTTTTTATACTTCTAAATGTCTATGTTTGATTCCAGTATGAACACTGGA
Organism: Phaethon lepturus; assembly: GCF_000687285.1. Lineage (NCBI taxonomy): Eukaryota > Metazoa > Chordata > Aves > Phaethontiformes > Phaethontidae > Phaethon > Phaethon lepturus. The sequence continues at coordinate 52,851 of NW_010516974.1, read as the reverse complement.
GTGACTGTCATTCAACAGAACATATGAAATGCATAGATCAGACTGACCCAAACAGACAGCCAATGGCTTAGAAATGTGAATGTTCGTGAGTATATTTGACTATAGCACTGCTTGGACTAATGTACCCATTTATTCACTCTTCTACATTATGTAAAAAGAACATTCACATGTAAGCTTAGTATAGAAATAAAATGCCACTTAATTTCCTTCCATATTGACTCCGTTTTTTATATATCAGAAAGACTGAGTATGAAAAGCTGAGTTTTGACAACTTGGAAAAAAACAAGGTTAAATGCAAACCCAAATATGATTTAGCATGGAAGTTTATTACAATTGTAAAAATATGCTTTTAAAAGGAAAAATACTGAATATTTAATACTGCAAATAAGTAGTATGTAGAATTATGCCTGAGGGCTCTTTTGCTATGTTGAGTGGATTTAATTTGATTTAGAAGGTCTGAAAAAGTAGTATACAGTACACAGTTTTCCAATCTACCAACTTTTTGTTATTGTTGTAGAAAGGAAGCTGCATAACTAATCTAAAAAAAAAGTAAAAAATAATTTAAATAGGAGCAGAGTTATACAGTGTCTACCTTGCAAACAGTATAGCAAAGAACTGCTACACTGGCAGTAGAAGTGAATTCACTCGCACAAATTTTTTTACTTGTGCAAGAGAAGATATCAAACCTGCCCTTACTGAGGTACCTGTGAAACAATACCAAAACAACTTTTCATTTAATATTGTAAACAAATTTGAAATACTTCGCCGTACTGGAACTGAACAGTCAGAATGTAGAACTGCAGAGTTAAAAAACAAACAAAAAACCCCAAAACAAACAAGAAACCCAAAACCTCCTTCTCCCTGCAATGGAGAATCTTTTTAGAAGTCACATGTTCTGGTCAAAGTTTGACATTTTTAATGGTCTGGTGCTTAAACTTGGTACTGATATTGTAATGTTACTTCAGTGGAGTATTTAAAAAAACTCATAAGCTCTAGAAAGCTAGAAAAAATTTTAGTGAATGCTTTCTGCAAGAAACAGCACCAAAAAAAAAAGCACCTTGTTTATACTTTGTAGATTATTTGTTATACCATCACATAAATCTAAAGTGTTATGCTTGTACAAACATAGCAGGCAGATTAAGTCATTTGTTGGGAATATTGAAAAAGTGCGACTCTGGGATGAGGTGTACCGCTTTGCATCCTACCATGCGTGTCTACAGCCAATCTTAATAGCTGAACTGCTTCACCACTACTTATTGGTTTCACTTAACCTGTACTTGCTTTACTCATGCATCAGAACTGGAAGGACTGGACATACCCAAAATGATATTGTGCAATATAACACCTACAGCATTTTAGAAATACACAAAACTATGTATGTCCTTTTAATAAAATCTGAGGGACTTCATAGAATACACAGATTTACCATTTATCACTACGATCTAGTCAAGCAGTTATGCCTTATATTTGTTTTGCCATCATAACCAGATAAAAAAGTATAGTGATTACTCTGTATTTTTAACCTAGCGTTTTTAACAAGGTAATAGTAGCGTTTTTCTTCAGCATGCTTTGAAAGTCAAATATTCTGACACTTCAAAAGTTCTAAAATACCTATTATTTCTAAGGTATTAATTAGTTCATTGCATATAACCAGCTATTTGTACAATTATAGATAAACATCTAAGTCTTGATTCATAAATAAAAGGATTATAACAGTGAAATGCTGTGTGTATCCTGCTATTGTGTAGTGTAACCCTTTGGGCATTTTCCTTTATATTCAGAGTCAGATTTTGTTGTAGCAGTGAACTGCGTAGATGATTCAAATGGGCTCCAGGCAGATGCTCAGATTTTTCCTGAAAACATATAAATGCTTCAGGGAAACATCTTCCCTTGATGATCATAAAAGCACCACTTGCATGTTTCCATATGGAATATCCTTAGAACCTTGTTCACAAACACAGAGAGAACTGAGAAGGAAAGCTGAGTGGTTCTGGCACCCTAAGGATTTCTGAGATAATAACCATGAGGAGAAGGTTCTTGTGTACATAGCAATGTGTTACAAATAATGGAAGATATCTTACTATTCTTAAATGCTTGGCAGTGCTCTGCTCTGGGGCTTCACTCTGATCCGCTATAAAGCCAGATATTAACTTTGGACTTGACTGACATTTCCCTAATTCAGAATAATCTGTAATCACAAGTTATAAATGCTTTGGACTAAAAGGATTTATTTAGAAACCAAAAAAAATACTGCATATTTATTCACAAAGTAATAGTTGTAGGTGTAATAGATGGTAGCACTTCTTAATTTGAAACAGCTTGTGATTTCATTGCTGCTTTATGGGAGAAATGCTGCACTTGGCAAAATTATACTAACAAGTTAATCTTATCATCACATCATAACCATTCCTAAATAAAAGCTGGTTATGTTTATTTTCATTTTCATTTAGATAATAGTGATGGCAGGCTAAGGGTGGGAGAAAGTCCTCTTTAAACCAGTAGCTAAAACTATGGGTAAAAGGAGCTGCATTCAAGTATCTTTTTCCTTCTTGATCCAGGGTCAGTGAAACTGAAACATTTCTTTATTTATATTGCTGAAGTTCAATTTTTTTTTGTAACTTTGCAGGGTGTATCTCCTATATAATTTGGTTATACTCAGTCATCTTTTTCTGTCCATCCCCTGGCTTGTTACTTCCAGGGTGGTCTGCATTTCAGATTTTGTGATGGGATGTTATTTTGGTTTCCTTCTGTTTCCTTTTTGTCCCCCACTGCTTCTCTTCTCTTCAGAGGCAGAGAATCCATCATACTTTCATGTATTCATGTCCAAGGTGCTTTACCCATCAGTAAATTCTAGTTTAGAGGCCTAATTCAGGTCTTCATTGAGTTTGCTATCAAGTTGCGCCCTACATAGCAAAGCAATTTCAATGCCTGTAAATACATTCTAGTACCTGCATCCACCACGTGATGCTCAGGACAACCCTTCTTTTGGAATATTACTGCTTTTAAAAATGGACTTTCTTTGTCAGACCCCTTACCTGTGTCATTTAGTCATGCCTTTTCTATGACTAACTGTATTGCGACAGAAGTTCTGTCTTCTGATTTTCTCTCTCAACCTTTTCTGTAGGTGTGTTACATATTTCAACCCTTAATATTATTTCCCCTTGTCTACCCATCTGCTTATTTTAGCTGCTTCTTCCTCTCTGCTGGATTCTGTACAGACTTCCCATCCCCCTGTCCACTCCTTTAAACTCTCCCCCATAGCTCTGTCTATCCTCTCAGTCGGTGCATTTGTGACCCTTCTGTTCAGATGGAACCCGTCCCACCTATATAGGCTCCATCTGTTCGAAAATGTCCCACAAACCTAAAAGGGGACGGAGGAAGTTCTCCTCTACAGAATTGACGTCACTAGGTGGAATTCTCCTGGGGTTCTGGCCCCGGAGCATCAGTGGCATTTACAAACAATAAAAAGGCTTCTTGCTGAAAGGAATTCCTGCAAGCAAAGTTACCACAATACCTACTACTTGCATGTATACTTCTCAGGACCTGATCCAAAGCCTAAGCCACTGGGGATCTTCCACTGATCTCAGAGGATTTTGGATCAAGCCTTCATTTCACATATGCATGTGTTCAAAGGACAGGTTTAAAAAATAGCAACTTCTGCCAAGACAAGGGTGTTTAATAACTCCAAAGCAATTCTCTTTACTCAAAAAAATATGGCAACTAAGAAAATAAAATATTACAGAGATACTTCTTTGGGAAACCATTATTAACAATATCTCTATGTATACTGGGACCTAGTGAAATTAAATCTTGTAGACATGATGCAACCTTTTGTCAGTGAAGTGATTTTTTTGGTCATTCTCCAAATGTTGCTCAATATCTGCAGTATGTAAAGTATTAAAATCTCCTTGTGATCTGCTTTAAGGGACAAGAAAAGCCGGAAGCAGATAAAAGCAAAAAAACTCCCTAAAATGGAACCTACTTTCAGCACTGGCAAAATCTCTAGTGATTTGTTTTCTCTACAGCCTAAAAAGAAAAGTTGTATTAGTCTACTGAAGCAAATCTTTTGCCATTCAAAATAAATGAGGAGTAAAATCTGAATCTACATTTCTACATCCCACTGAACAAATGTAAAAATGGGGAGGAAAGGCTGAAATTAATTCTTGGCAATTATTACTCCAGTCAGTTGCTGAGATGCACTTTAAAATTGCAAAAAGACAAGAACCAGAACTGCTCTATACTTTATTTTTGAATAAGGTTCCTTGCAATGATGGTCTCTCCCGGCTTTTTGCAGGGTACAGTAGCTGCAGCTTTGTTTATCTGGCCCCTACACAATATTGTCAGGATGCATTTCCATTTTCCAAGTGACTGCTGCCACTGTGCCACAATCTGTGCTCATTTCTCGAGCAGCTAAACCCTTTGACACTGTGGTTTTTAATTAAAATTACATTAAACTTAATCAGCCAGAAAGAGGCTGCTGTAGAAGGCAGGTTTGATTGCAACCTGCAAAGGGCGCTGGGGCTGCCAACTCGCTAAAGATGTGCCGGCAGATGCCAAGCTGCTTGTGTGAGCCCCATGGTCACAAAAATGCTATGAGAGGTCAGTTCTGTCTTCACTTTTTTCTAGCACTGTCACCAAACTATAATGCGTGACAACTCTTGATAAAGCTCAAGGAAGAGAAAGAAATACATTGCTAATACAGCTGATGTACTTTTACTCATTTCTCAAATAATTGAGAGTCACAGAAAAGATATATTTGACAAATGCTGTTATTTGGTGAAGGCTGCAAATGATAGCCCTGTAGGTCTACCGGCATGTTTAGGAATCAAAACATGTGAAAGGGGTTATGAGATTGCACCTTGTGATATAAATAGTCCCTCAACTCCTCAAGATTTTCCCTGGAGTGAGTTTATTTTTTGTTCTTATTTGGCTTTGAATGGAGGAATCAATGAATGAGCAGGCCTAAGAGTGTTAGATTGTCAATACTTCTTTGTAGAGCTAAGACTGATTTCACTAGACAAATTAGTAGGATTTTTTTCTGAAAATAAAAGTAAAGGTTAAAGTAGAGTTTTGGAATAGCATTCATAACATTTTTAAATATTCTTCAATAGCAGCCCAAAGTAACTGTAGAGTTCCTCAAGCTTGGTAGGATATTGGTATCTTCTAAACACTTCCCCACATGTGTTGGTCATTGAATGGGAATTACATATATGAGTATTATTGTTTATACTTTTTTAACAATTAAGAAGCTTAAACCAGCTCTCCCTGTGATCCTCTCCCCCTTATGTTCATTGTTCAGATCTGAACAAACTCACAACGAACTGGAAAGGTACCAGTGATAGGACTAAGATGTCTCCCTGAAACCTATTCCCATCTTTTTGAGTTCTGGATTTTAGACTCACAATCTAGAGGGTCAGGGTGGTTATAACAACCATGCCTCATGCTTGAAACTGCCCAATCTTAGATCTTACTGCTTTGAAATCCCTTTTGCATTCTGTACAAGAAGAGGAAGAAAAAAAAGCCCAAGAACCTTTGGGCTTCTATTACGTGTTATCAAACCCACTAACAAGGTTTCTGAAAGCTTCAGGGCAAGTTTTTAGTGTTTAACTCCATTTTATATGTCCTCATGTGGGCTATTTCATCCTACCTACAAATAGTGATTCTGATTTTTGCTGTGAGAATTTGATTTATTTTATGTGTTCAAGGGAACAGTAACTACTGCAATCTCATGACCACACAAGCTAACCAGAATATAATGCTTCACATAGCTTTCAGTTGTATATGCCTGGAAACGTGTTTACTGAAACCTGGAAAATCAAGAACAAATTGGGCAAAGTAATGAGAGAAATGGAAAACAGCTGGATGGGAGAGGTAATGAAATCTAAGAGCCTAGTAGATTTATAATTAGTGAGGAGAGACCTCTGAAAAGAAAAGAGAAAGAGAGAGCAATAAGAAAAGTTTCCCAGTGACTGAAGTGGTAGGATATGTTCTTACTACACAATCAGACATATTAATTACAGTGTATGGTAATTACCGTGTTAAGATCTATTATAAACTCTATCAGAAAATAAATACATTAACACTCTCATAAATTACGAATAATACTAATTAAGTCAATGGAACCTAACTGTTCTAGGAGAAACAGGAATTTTTTTTTTCTTCAACTGTTCACTCAGGAAAGAAAACAAAAGAACAAAGCACTTCATGCATGCTTTCATTTGGTGTAGGAAGCAATAAAACGCGTCAGAAAAATTAAACTTGTCTTGTTTAAGTGACAAAAAAGCATAAAACAGAAGTAAGAATGATTTTTAAAAGTTTGGACTTCTTTTTTCTGGATATAGGGATTTAGGAACAAGCAAAGAATTAAGCAATGACAATTTCATCAAGACACAGAGTCTTAAATGACTGTGAATCCTTTTCTTCCCCTTATTCTTGCAATCTCCATTCCATTTTCCATTTTTTCCACATTATCTTTATGCATACAGTTCTTAATTTTTTTGAGTGTTTGTTTTGTGCCTTGGAAGTATTCCTGCAACTCCAGATTTGCTAATCTTTTCCTGTGACTGAGCTTTAGCCCTGAAATGAAGAGATGAAACGTGGAAAGCATTATACAGAAAACTTCCCTCCTAATTCTTTGGGTAAAATAGACATTACCGGCAAACATGAACCAAACAGTTTTAAGGCTTACTAAATGGTGTTTTTTCACTGTATCAGCTATACCTTGTAATGCATCAAGTGTGTCTAGTGTAGAGCAAGATGCACGGCAAAAACACCGTTATTCTGTATGTGGAGCTTGGCCAGTTACTTAAAAGGATTACACAGTGTGATCTCTACGGTTAGCAGGGACTGGACCCAGTAGTCAAACATTTCCTTCTAGTACAACGTTCTTAACACGGAAGGATAAAAAAGCAGATGAAATATTCTTTACATTTTAGGTGATCTTTTAAGCTACTTTTTATGTAATGAAGTCTACAGTGAAGCTGAGGATAATACTCTTTACTGATCACCCACACAGCTTTATTTGGAATAGTAAGATATGTTACTTATACAAAAAAATAATGGGTAATTCCCTGAAAAGTAGGAATTGATGTCTCCTGGTTTGTCTTGGTTTTGTGTTTTATCAGTAATTAAAGCTTCTTCTGTCATAGGTCTTTCTAAATAGCTTCCCCTGTGTGGATTCTCTGGGATCTAATCTTAGCTGAATTTACACTGCAGTCTTTGTCTGTGGATCATGGTCTACCACACCACCCAGATGTCTTGTTTCAGGCAACTCGATGAACTTTACAGTTTGAGACCTCCCTTCCAGATTTAGTTGAAGCTGGTAAATAGGTTTAGGGAAGGGAGACAAACATATATACGTATTCCCTGGGAAGCTGCAGAAGTCTTGTTTCCTCAGAAAATGAGGCTAAAAGAGATATGTAAAAAACATCTGAATATTTATAGATTGGCTATTTTTACCCCATTTCTTGATGTACAGTTGTGGGTTTGTGTTAATAAATTTCAAAGGAGTGATGGACAATGAGTTCTATCGCTAGAGCAAGGTACAATACATGCACACAAATTCTGCTGGCCGTGGAATGGCACAAACCTCACTACCCCCAGGAGAAACGAGGGAGTTCAGAATGATGTGTACTACGTGATGGGATAAAGATGGCATACATGGCAAAGGGCAATTTGATATGGGGAATTTCTACCTCTTGTATAATTGGGAAACCTTAGAGGTGTGATTGAATGAAGGCAAGGGTGATGGATACAAAAATGATGGCTTCTTAAACTAATGTGTAGAGAACCCTGCCAGGAATGGTTCATGTCTAGATCTAGTTAACTAATGATCAGGCAGTAAGAACAAATTAGAGTTGAGCCCCTGGGGGTCAAGTGACCATAATCTGATTAAATTTATTATAATGCAGAAACCAAAACCAATTAAAACAAATATAAAAATTATGTCTTCTGACTGGCCTGCTCTGATGCCTCATGGAAGAAAGGGACCTTCGTAGTGCATGTACAATGGAGAAGGCAGAATGCAGTTCTTGGGCAGTGCTGGGGTTCAGAGTATGCACGAATAGTCTACGATTGGTTCTGTTTAAAGCTTGACATTTCAAAAGGAGAATAATTTTATTCCTCCTAGAAAATACCCATCCTACCATTTGGACCAGTTACATTTAAAGTGGTGATTTCTTCCTAACAGGAAAAAATATAGTTTAAAGAGAGAATTAATATGCATATTATTAGCACTCTAAAGACAAGATGCACCTTTTTAAGAGGTTACAGTTAACATGGATATTAAATAATATTAACATCCATGTATTAATATTAATAATACAATGATATTTATTAATTAGAATTAATAATATTAATATCCATTTATGCATTGCATGCATTAAATGAATGCAGATATCATTCATTTGCATCATTAGTATGTCTCCAAGCCAACCACTGCAAACAGCCATATGGTGGCGAACCATGTATCTCATCAACCTGCACTTGTAAATCAGGATCTTGTAAGCAAAACAGACAGTGAAACACAAACACAATTATTCCCTTGTAGGTGGGATAGCCAGTTTTTATCTGGTACTTGAGCTGCATTTTGTAGGGGATGGGCACACACCTACACAAGGTAGCAATTGACCTGCTACTAGTGAGTACTCAAGTGTGGGTTCCCAGCTGCCATGCTCCTCAGCTGTTTCCACACAGGCTAAAACTTCTTATGAGTGTATATATGGAGCTATAAGACACCAAAAATATCATAGGGAGGAAACTCCTCCAAGGTTTGGGTAAGCACTCAAAGTCCGAACTTGTCAACTGTCCATACAGGAGAAAACGTCAGGTTCATGCTGCCTTTTAGTTTGCACCCAAGCACATATAAGCCTGAAGTGTATGCAGGTGGCAGATGACAGAGGGACCTCTCCTAGAACATCACCTGTCAGATTGGCAACTAGTACTTGCAGGAAGCCTCAGCTCAAGCTGCAGTCATACAGCGTGGACACTGGAAACGATGTGGGTGCATAGACTCAGGTTGAGAAACATCCTGTTCCAGCCTGAGTTGATATAGTGCCATGTGATCAAAGGAGGACTGATTGGTGCTTTGAAAGAAGGATTTTAAAATGAAAAGTTAAAAAGCCTCCGGAAATACAGAGCTGCTGATGTGCACTGCTGTGTAACACACAACTTGAGTCTCTCTCCCTCCTACTCTTCAGTGTTCCTCTTTAAAAGACAATACCATATCCATTATTCTACCAGCTCATGCTCAAAGGCAACACGTAAAGCCTACAATGCCTCTTGACTGCGTATCTCAGGAGAACTCTTGCCTTCTGGCTCTGCTCTCTGGCCTGGCCTGAAGAACCAGCACTTAGATCTCTTAATAGTTCCGATGCAGAGTGTTGGTTTTGATCATCTCATATCCAAGAGTCAACAACATAGCTTATGAGTTACTGCTTTCTAAGTTTATCAGACTCGATGCTAAATCATGAAAAAACCTGGAGCAAATCATGGAACGGCAAATGTAATTTTTCACCTGTTAGTGCAATGATGTGAGGTGCCTTAAGGCAACCGAGATGGTTTCTGGTGGTCAAATATACATTATTTGGAAGACACACATCATAAACAACAAAATTAGTCATCACACTGTAAAATATAGATAAATACCTCTATGTCAGTGAAGACAAAACCTTTGCTAAATAACTACAGTTTCCACATGGATGAGTCTGCCATTAATGTATCTTCTGACTGGTATCATATTAGAGGAGTAACCCCAGTAATTTCAGCAAAATTAGACAAGAGGTAAAGTCCTGTGTAATGTAAGTACAAAGAATATTCTAGTTTTTACTGAACTGAGAGGGCAGCATTCACCTCCCAGAATGGACAGTTTTGACTTTAAACATCTTCTAAGACAGCAAGGGTGAAGTCTTGAATGTTTTTTTCTGCATACATAAATTAGTACAGATCTTTACCATCTTTTTACCACAGGAAAAACACTGATTTAGAAGACAGTATCTTGACAAAATAAGCGCTTCGCCTGGAAATTAAATGAAAGATGCCACGAAAAAATAAGTAGAGAAAATACATCTTATAGGACTGGAAATTTCTCACAAAGTTTAACTTTGTTTTAAATTTATGAAATTTATTTATTTATTTATTTATATAAATTTATTTTTATAAATTTATTCCCACTTCACAAAATAGCTTTGATATTTTTCAGTGAAATTTAATAATGTCCATGATGTGAGAATAAGTATGGGAAGGCACTAAGCTGGAGATAACTCAGCACATTCACTCTTCAGGAAACTATCTGCAGAAAAGAGTAAAAATCCCATAAAACAAATTTAAAAAAAAAAGCATCAACTTGATTCCAAAGCAAAATTCCTTAGATTTTTTTGCACTTTACATTGTTCTAACTTCTTTCCTGACTGCATTTTTGCTTTGTATTTTTCATGTGTTTTTAAGCCGCTGTAGCTCTACACTTAAAATTTTGTGTTTAATTTTTTAAATGCCCAGAGAAGTCTTTCCATCCAAGAAAGGAACGGACCTATGGCTCATCCAGACCTATGACCGTACTTTATACATCACTGCTGATTAGGAAGCGTGAGTGTCTATCACACCAGGCATGTCCCTGGCAGCACTGGGTCATTGCACTCAAGGGGTTAACTGATGGCATTTAATATACTTATCCGGGGGTGAAGAGGTTCAAGGCTGGAAAATACTTCCCCTCGTATTACCACTTGGTCAATTAGCAACCTTTAGGCCAGAGCTATGTGCTCACGTTCTCTGGTGATCCTGTCAGGACTCCTTACTCCTTCACCAGTAAGAGAGTCCTGTGACTAAACCCCTTTTTAGCCAGGGTAGCTGAAAGACCAGCTACTGATTCCTCACAGAAACTCTCCTATAGGCACTAAAACAGCAGTTTTATCACAACCGCTCAAATGGCAAATGTGAAGTGACTGCTCGAGTATAAGATGCTGCCTGAAAAAAAAGAGGAGATGGGGGTAGCTCATTTGACAGAGCTGTTCACACTTTTTCTGCACAGCTGAGAGACATTAGCTTGATTTCCCAGGATTGGTGTGTTTTCCAGCACGGCGAGTTAGAAAACCCAGCAGCCTCAGAGATACACTGGGTCCAATCATACATGTTTCAAAGCTCAGGCACCAAAAGCCACTCCAAAAAAACCCTCATAGAAAGCTGAATATTTTTGCAAGGTCAATAGTTCAAATAAAGTAAATAGAAAAAGAAAAAAGGCTTTAGTGAACTGCCTCTAGACCATCCTTCCCACAAGAGTACCCTAATCTATCTCAGAATTCCATACTTTTTTTTTGTAGATAGTTGGGCAAAATTCACCTCTTTTTGTCAAAAAATCCCAAATTGTCTATGTTCACACAGACTGGAGATGGCTGGTAACAACTACCCAGTTCATTGGGTCTGGGAATTAAGGCAAAGCAGGACACAGCTGATGATAAAGGAGGAAACACAAGGCCTTTTATTTTTAGTTTTGATTGATGTCTAAAGTTAAATACTTGTATTTTATACTGAACTACCCAGTCTGGCAGACTCATAATCAACACTGCTGGTTACCCAGCAGCTTCCATTTACCTTGCCCACAGCAATAATTACTTCTAAAATAGCAAATAATTTTTGGATGCCTAAATATGGATTGAGATTTTTATCTTGAGTAGCCTTTTTTTTTTTACTTGCAGAAAAAAAAATATTTTACCAACCTCATTCTAGCACAGTCACTGATAATCAACATTTCTGTAGAAAAAGGTATGTAAAATATTATTTTTTTATTAATATCAGAACTATTTTAAAATGTGTATTGTATTACAGTGCACGTATTCGGTGTATTGTAAGAAGTTATAACAGCTCAACCTCTGTCAAAGAATGTAGAACCAGCAGAGGCTATTTGTCTAAAAAAGATGGAAATCTGTTAATTTTGACAGTTTGATTTGGGGATGTGAAAATTTGTGGGATGATTTTTCTTCACTGTTCCTGATAAACCTCTTCTTTTAACTCATGGTATGTACCTGGTGTATGTGCTGGGGGTCAATGCTTTAATTAGAGTTTAAAATTTTTTCAAGCTCCTGTCTCTTTGAACTGAAGCTACTCATACAGCAGCAGTTGAATATGTAGTAAAGGTAATGTGACTGAAATTGCAAGGCTTTACAGAAGTATTTTGAGTTGTTGGCTGCGTATCTGATTGTGGATGCTCACTTTTAGTTCTACGTAGGCGGGCAGTCCCCTGAGCCAGTTGTTATGCCATGCCACTGTCCAGATTTGGAGGTTGGAGGGTTTGTGGGTTTCGTTTTGTTCTTTCTTTCAAATATACTTTTACCACTGTCTGCTGTAGAAATATGGATATATCAGAAACCTGAGGATCTACTGGAATTATCTGTGGGAGCCTAATTATGTTTTATTTGTTTAAAACTCTGATTTATCAAGAGCATCTCACAAGGCATAACAGCACCTTCACCTTCTTTCTCAGATCAACTCTACATACGGACTAGAAAGGTATTTTAAAATTCTCTGGATAAGGAAAGGCTCTGATGATTTCATGGATATCATACTCTGAATTCAAAGTTATATGTTGCAGTGAGCTTACCATTTTTGCAACCATTTTTCTTGTGAGCAACAACAAAAAAAGATGTAACCCTCTAAAGATATATGCATGATCCATTAAACTACCTAACACCTGCAAGGAGATCCTTGTAATCTTAAATTTACATTCAGAGGGACTGTGTCTCAGCACAAGAATACTTATCATACAGAACTCCACAGTCCAATTGCACAAATAGACATGTAACTGAGAACAGAAAGCAGATTTCCAAAAAGTTTCTAAATCTAAGTTAATTCTGTCCCCACTGAAATAAATGATAGTAGGACACGAATTTCACCATTAAAGCTTCATTATTATATGGATAAAAATAAAGCAGCAATATAAATAAATATAATATTTTAACCTATCCTGGGTAGCTTTGGTATCAGTGTATTCCAATTACTGGATTTTTTTTTCAGAATTAATATAAATCATTGCAATTTTATTGATTACAGGGGAGCTTGTAATCTCATTTTCCTCAGAGTAGAAGAAGAATAGAGAAAGCAGAAATGAAAGGAAAGAGAACAAAGCAGCAGTAGTTCCCACCTAAGCAGTACCTTTTAATTGCAGACAACCCTCTTCATCTCCATTCAGACTGCAGAGGAATGGAGCTGCTTCCAGTTTTATGTTGCTTTAACAACAGTTAATACCATCTCATTTTCTCATCTCAAAACTTTACAATAATATAAAGCTGTATTTGTTTTAAACTATTAAGCCCGCTTCTCATTTTAGTTATAATGACAAAACAGAAATTATACAAGAAAAAATATCAAGTTAATACAGGACAGAGGTAGATCACAGCCAAAGAGATTTATGCATCAGCATACTAAACAAAATTAAAGAGATTATGCTTACTATAAAATAAAAGAAAAAGCAACCACAGAAAAGTTTTTTTCCTAACTCCTGGAGTTGCGGATAGCAATGGAGGCAAAAAATAGTCACCATATCTTTCAGAAAAGCATCATCTCTTTTTTCTGCTGAGATAGTTGTACTGATATGTACAATGATTCATTGCCTCCACCAGAATGCCAAGGTGGGTTCATTCTAATCTAGGATGTCTCATTCTCTTACTCACATTTGTTTCAGTCTACGTTAAACACAATCAATAATAACTGATCCCTGATTATTTTAATTTGGACTTTGGAAACCTGACACTTTAGTTCAATTAAAATGCATTACCCATTGTGTTTGACACTAGTTTACAAAAAAGACATATTTTTGAGGCAGACTTACTACAGAAGTCCTCACCAACAAGTCCTCCAAACTTTTTCAGAAGAAAACAGAAGCTGATTAGATGTAAAAATTGAATACCTTACCGTAATATTCTGAAAGACAGGTATGCAAGATGTGCAACAAAACCCTATAGTCAATATGAGACCCATGCTTTGATACATTTCAGGTGCTTGTTTAAAATCAGTGTTTGTCATGGTGAGAAAATCTGTGCTGAATGTTGAGACAAAAATCATAATAACAGTGGTGATCACAGCTGGAAGTAAGTTTGAAAAAGAAACAACAAAGAAAAATCTACTCTCTAAATCGATACAACTGATAATGTAGACCTATACTTTCTTCATATTGACTGAAAGCTTGGAGCATGCTGACCTAGGTCTGAACCCACTGCCATGCCATCTATATGTATCATGTGCTCTGAAAACTAATTGGTTGATGGACTTACGCATAGAGGCGTGAAAAACTTTGTAATGCTCAGTCACAGCAGGATAAGACCAGAAGAAGACATTAACAGGGACTGAAGAGGAAGATGACATGGTAACAAGAGTGAAGTAATGCATGTCCTTGTAGACATAAAGGACTAGGAAGATTAAATAAGCAAGAGCCATTTTTCCTTTTTCACTATCAAGAAGCAATCCTCACAGATATTTTCCTAGCTTTTGTCAAAGCCAGGTTCCATTTTTGTATTTATTACACGTAATAAGAGAACACCGTAAGAGTTCCATATGACAGAGATGAATGCAGTATAAATGCCTAAAGTGTAGTCACTTTTGCTTCCTGAATATATAAAATATATTCAAATTTTATTTTGTTTTAGATTGGCTAAAGATGGAAGACAGATTTTTGCTGTTGTTTTAAAGAACCAACAACACACCTTACCATAATTTTCACTTTTAACAGCAATAACCTTACTAAATTCCATTTGCTGTCAGTTAATTTCAGCATGTGCCCAAATTGTCTCAAAAATATCCTTTTGTTAAGGTTTTATATATATTGCACAGTTTGCTGCTCTTGTTACTTTCTCCATTACGATAGTTCCGCTCATTCAGCTGGGGCATTCAGTTAAGGATGAAGTGGAATACTTCCATAGTTAATCCATTTTTTAGAGAAATATTTTATAAACATTTCTATCATAAAGAAACCACTACCTGTAGAATCACACAATTCATGACTTGCGTTCTACAATTGACAAGCTTGGTATGTAGCTTAGCAAGCTAACACTAACTTTTTGCATAGGAGTTCTTTGAACAATATCTTCAGTC
>NW_010516974.1:14557-37745 GCF_000687285.1 Phaethon lepturus | reverse complement strand
TGAACCATGATCTGCTCTCCAAAACTGCATCTGTCATGTGGTTGTTAGACTTCTACAGCAATGCTACAAATCACGCATGACATAATCAGTACAAAACACTGCCGTGTGTCTTCTCAGCAACTGTGTATCAGGTGCATCAAACCTATCCTCCACCCCTTGTTCTGATTTGCCACTGAATATCAAAAGTTTGGGCATTCATTTGCTGATGCAAAGAGTATCAATATGAAAGACAGCCTAATGCACACAGATGAAGATGATGATTGACAACAATTTTCTGTTTGGCTTAGTGAAGCTTTCAACAGTCAGGAAAATCTTGTCCACACAGAAAATACAGATTTTGGAGTGCTTGTTCAGTTCACCACTTCTCGAGGAACCACAGATCATCACAAACCTCATGTCTGCCTATTCAAGTTAGGGTATATACTTCTGAGCTTCCTTATCTAATATAACCCTTTCAAAATAAAGCCACTTTACTGAACACACTGCTGCCTCTCTGGAGTCTAAGAACAAACATGACAGACATAGTCATCTGCACACTGCTTAACACACTGATGGAAGGCATGTGGATACAACGGTAAAAACTATGAAGAAGAGAACAGAATACTTCAGTATGGATATGACTGACTGGAAGTGCATTAGCATTGTGGAAGGTAAGAACAGAGAAACCTCTATAAAGGTTAGCTGAGTGTAAAGTACTGTCAGTCACTGAAATTAATAGCACTCATAGTTCCTGTAAAGCATGTGGTCTCAGTACTGAATCATTATAAATACCACAGTAGAATATATGCTACTTTTGAAAAACAAATGTGAAGAACTTTGGAAACTGTTAAAATAATTAAAATCTGCAGCAAACACTTTTTTTTTTAATTTACATTTAAAAACAAATGAGAACTATGAGCTAGAAGATCCTACAAAATGTAAAAAATAAGTCAATAAGGATAAAATTTATTAGTGTTTTCCTACAAATTTCAAAGCCTCCTAAAAGAATAGTGAATATGGAAGCTCTGGCAGTACTGAATATGGACAGCACAAACCAGAGAACTCCAAAGAAGGGCAGCAGTGAAAACAAAACACTAAGCCACGCAGACAGACACTGATGTTCTAGCTGATAGCCACAGTTGGCACATATTGTAGGAACACTTATTCCCACCTTACATTTTTGCTTGCTAACATAAAGGCTGTTTCCTTTACATTTTGATAAACCGGAATGTTAAGTCACAGAATCACGGAATCACTAGGTTGGAAAGGACCTTCAAGATCATCAAGTCCAACCATTAATCCAGCGCCACCATGTCCCCTAAACCATGTCCTGAAGCGCCACATCCACACGTTTCTTGAACACTTCCAGAGATGGTGACTCCACCACCTCCCTGGGCAGCCTGTTCCAATGCCTGACCACCCTCTCAGTGAAGAAATTTTTCCTAATATCCAGTCTAAACCTCCCCTGGCGCAACTTGAAGCCATTTCCTCTTGTCCTATCGCTAGTTACTTGGGAGAAGAGGCCAACACCCTCGTCGCCACAACCCCCTTTCAGGCAGTTGTAGAGAGCGATAAGGTCTCCTCTCAGCCTCCTCTTCTCCAGACTAAACAACCCCAGTTAAGTCCATTGAGCATTATATGTACCTAACTGATTTAACCTTGAGATGGGCTGCAGGGCTGCAAAATCCTCAGCAACAACAAGTATCAGCACAGATGAGGAGGTTTGCACAGGCTCCGGATGGATCATCTTGCAGTGTGCAGCAGCGAGTCCTGAGACTTTCAGGAATTCCCACCCAAATTCCCCTGCACTAAAAAAGACAATGGAGATCACAGCAATGTAGAAGAGGAGGGGAAATATGTCCTTAAAATATCAGAGGTGCTAGATATCTTCAGATACTATTGGTGAAGTGGCTGTTTTAATACTCACAAAGCTCACACTTCAGGAGGAGGGAGACAGGCACCCAAGTGGGTAGAGCAGGAGAGATGTTAAAAGACTTCCCACTGGCTCAACCATTTCCAGTTTGCAAGATGGTTTTTGTTTTGTTTTGTTTTGTTTTAACACCACAGTTATGCTGGCAGCCATTTCAACAGCTTGTCTTTGGCTGTGAGAAAGACAGCTTCTCTTTCCATGGGATCAAAAGATATAAAAAGAACAACCAAACAGGCTGCGAAAATACAGCTAATACAGTATGTAACAACCAACATACCATAAAGCACAGCATTTTTACATTAAAACAATTACTGATCCCCAGAAAGTTGGGGCTCTTTCCTTCCCCTACCTGAAGGAAGGAAATCCCTTTGAATTTTGTAGCTAAGTGCACTACTAGAGAAAGATGTTCTTCCAAAGAAGGGGGAAAACAAATAAAATATTTAGATACAGCATTTAAATTCTCAATAAACTTATGTTGTTGAATGAGAAGGAGGCTGCTATGCTTTTTTTTTGTTTTTAAATGCATTTCAATAGTTCTATCATCATTTTTATTAGCTGCAGAATAGGTTAAGAGAAGATATTTTATTTATTGTTTCTCTTTACAGTGATGCTGCAAGATGAGGATTCCATTTCTTTCCACCCAACTACTTCAGTATTGTTATTTTTAAAGAAAGGTAGTACTGCTACCTAAAACCAGTTTGCAGAGCTTTTGTTTCACAATACCGAACACAGCTTTCCAAACTAGCAAATATATCTAGGCTACCAATAACTGTGTAATTTGATATGCTGACACATTTTCTGTCTCAGTAATGTCTCATTTCATGAACTCATTGCCATAGGCTACAAACAACTCTCACTCCCGGAAATGTCGTACATAATTAATACATGGTAAATTTTGTAAGAGAAAGTTCTTCAGACCCATTGAACAGGGCATTTCTTTCACTTTCTGTCCTACAGTGTTGTGTAACACTGATGCAAATCATTCTACTTTCGAAGTAGCCGTATTTGGATGGTCAATGAAAATCTCCTATGGCAAGATGATGACATTCTCAAACCTTTGTCTGCATACACATAAGCATAAAAGTTCAGCTAAAAATGTTGGCCTAATTTACACGGTGAATCACTGACTGCAAGTCCAACGTACATGGTATATAAATGTGCATATACTTTTGGCCCAATAATGTTTGTAAACTTGTGCACTAAACAGTTACAAAAACCTAGCCTATACATTTTGTAAATATTTTTAGTATCTGTAGACAAATACAGCACTATGTACTTGGAAGATACATTTTCATTGTATAGTGCTATACCTAGAATCTATGTCTCCTAGAGACTTCAAGCCAAGTGCCATTCAGAAAACAGTTTCTGTTCCCCTTATTTTTGTTTCACTTACTACAAATGCTGTGTAGCTATCCATTGATACCTTTGGTCCAACAGCATGTTGGATACAGATACAGTTTGTTTCCACAAATGATGTTTACTCACATAATTATTCACAGATTTAGCAGCACAGTCAGTTAAAAGAAGTAAAGCAGTCCTAGGTCTGAATACCTCATGCCAATCAACTTTTTTCAGAAGCAGATACTCAACCACAATGATGACTAAAACTTTGCAGTACCACTGGAAGGAGCGCTGCACAGCCTTCCTCTTCGTTTTGCTTTGCCACTCTCAGTTTTAGCTTTGTTCCTTCATTTTTCCTGCTTTCCTATTTCTATTTTGGCCCTCAGTCTGAATGAATGCCGGTGAAGCAGTATTTATTGCAGTCCTCTAACATCAACTAAAATGTGAAACATAGGTCTAAAAATTCTGCTTACATTACATAAGGATGGTTATCAAACTTGCAGGTGTCATTGGTGCCTATCTGGTAAGACATTATAAAGGATATATGATTTAGATTAGATTATTTTAGTAAGAAAAACTGGAATGAAGCAAATCCATCTCTGAATACAATTTTATAATTGTAACACACAATATACTTAAATTTTCTTTACGGCTGAACACAATGAATCTGTTCCAGCGTACCACTGCAAATCTGTTGCACTGTCAAGTAAATGGTGGCTAACAATCTCACACCTGTTTTGGTGCACGTCTATGTGCTCTTGGCTGCCAGGTTCATGTTCCCAAAGCCAACTGCGTCGACATTGTCATCCCACATTCATTCACAACTGATGCCTGTTGCATTCAAGCCGCTTTAACAGGCTCGTGGGGCGCATCTGCTTTTGCACTCAGCAACGAGAGGCCTTTCCAGGACTAAACATGAAGTAATTCTTGTGCGTTTCACGCACCTCCCGACACAGCCTGTGAGCACCTCCCCGGCACGTCAGCTCCTGATTGTCTCAGTCAGGACTGAACTCCGCGCACAAGCGTACTGCGTGACAGCCGATGGAAGGACAGGATGTGATTAAGAGGTATCAAGGTGATTTGGCTCCCCTGCCTTGAAGCTGATATCCCTGCAGTTACAGTAGCCACCATTTCTTTGCTCTTTACTCTAATCTTGCTGGGTCTAGGTACAGTCCCAGCAAGGAGGACACTTCCACATTTGTCTACATCTAGATAGACTCCTGAGACTTGCATGACAGGCCTCAGAGTGCCCACGACACATTTACTGAACTGCCTCTTCAAGTTTTAAGTGAACCACAAAATCTGGGCAACTATCACATATGCTCCACATTACCAGTCAAAGCTTTCTTGTCCAGGAACCAGTTGTTTTGCACCAAAGAGACCGAATGTGAGCAAACAGTGGGTACTTACGGGATGTGGAACCAAGTATGTGAGCTTGCAATCTGAGTTACCATGAGAGCACCGAGTGCGGTACTAAGCGTAGTCTAGTTCTTACTCTCAGAGAACTGCTTATTTCCATGACTGCCTTCCATTAACTGGGTTACAATCAAGAATCAAACCAAGCTTCCAGCAAGGTCACTTTTGTCACTCATCCATTCCACTGTATATCATCATTTTTCCTTGCAAACACGTTGAAGAAATAGTTAGGCATCCTGGTTTAAACAACAGCTTCAGCATACATTTTAATGTCATATATCCTGCACATTTTCCATGATAAGAATCACCACTAAAACCGCATTATAGTCCATGTAATTTTTCTACAGTTCACACGGGAATTGTAAGAGCCAAGACACAGCTAACTGGGGAAGAGGGGCAAGGGGCAGAAGCAGCAATTTAAAGTAGCAACTAAAAGAAGTTTAATTCATTTTGTCTGTCATCAAACTTGCACTTAAGACGACTATGTTCATTCAATTAACACAAATTCATAATATTAGATAATATTAGACCTACCACATGCTGGCATTTACCTTCTTATACGAATACTGTTTTCCCCAAATAACTGCCCTATTAAAATATTGTATCTTAATGCTTTATACTAATTCATAAATCATTTAACTGACAATACTCTAAACTTCCAATGACAATGTATCATTATGCTCCATGTTTTGAGCCTTAACATTTCACTCCGTTACTTACTGAATGGAGTAAGTCAAAGTGTTTCTTTTTCACATTGGTTTTGGGAGTGGTATTCAGACTCTCAGCATCACCAGTTAGATGCTTAAAGCCTCCTGATAGCTCAAGCCCAGCATGTATTCTTCTCCAGGACAGGGTTATTAATGTAATTAACATAATAATGTTTTAAACACTGCACTGTAAAAAAACTTTCTTTTTCTCTAGGGTGAAACAGGAGATAAGTGCACCGTTCTACTAATATTTGATGATACATCTGTTTCCAGAAGTGAACTATTTTGTGAAATTATTTATTTTCTGTGACCAACTTCTTCACTGCATACGCACATCTGACAAGTTCTACCGTGTTTTTAGAAGTCCATTACCAATTACAGAACCAATTACTTAGCATTTTAATTAAAAAAGAAAGCCATTTTTATACTTTGAACTAGATAAACTTGCTCTGGTTTTAACCTGGGTAAAGATGATAATTTACAGTCCAGCTTGCTTATACGAGTGGTTAAAAAAATTAAAATTTCCCCTTCCCTTCTTATAATAAAATGTTTACTCTCTAATAATTTATCTTCTGTCTCGGTCCTCTAATAACAGAAGGCCACTTTGCGCCACATAATCAGGACATAGCAGGAAATTCCCTCGGTGGTAGGAAACATCCCCTGGTGCCTCCTGAACCAGCTGTCCCGTCTTTACTCCAAGCAGAGAAAGACGTCAGGGAGGTTCCAGCACTTGTGACGCGGGCAGGTGTGGTAAGAGGGCAGCACAGCAATCGGGCTCCTTGAGCGAGCAGGAGCTTTGACAGACCTCGTTTTCCCTCCTGGAAGAAACTAGAACAAAAGGCTTCTTATGCCAGGTACCACCCTTCTACACCAACTCCAGCTGACATTTAGATATAGGGGAGAACGGAGGTCTGTATCATAAATTTTGAAATTTCTCCGTGTGACAAACACCAAATACACTGATTGCTGCCACCTTGTTCCATATAGATATTATTATTATTGCATCTTGCCAAACACTTCTCTAAAGGAAATTCAATGTGTCTTTTTACCAGTTTTTCTGGTCTTCACCTTTTCAGTATTAAATGGTGTGAAAACAAGAATTAACAGAAAGCTTTCCAACCATCACAGAAGTGTTTGTCTTCAGCAAGCAGTAGGATAAAGCAAAGTGCATATTATTGCAAAATAACGGATTCTGGGCACACTAAGCAGCAAAATCTATTTTCTAAAAGTCATGTGCAATGGGTAGGATCACGCTGTCACTAAGATATATTCAAAATCCAACTGGAAACACAAGCAGATCTTTTCACTTACACAAGTTCAGAGCTGAGAATAATTTGTTTAATATTTGTATGTTATTTATTGAACATAATTTGTTAGCCTTTTTTTTTCTCAGATAATCCCTACATACATTTTAGCTGACTAAATTATGATATCCAGTGCATTCACTGTGTACATATCTGCCATATACAGTTTCCAATTAAGTGATATATTTTACTGAGCTGGCCCTTTATCTAGGCAAAAATAGTCAAACGTGCATAAGCTTGACAGTATTTTCTGCTGAAATTGCTCTTACGCATCTTAGAGCCTTAAAGTCTCAGGTGATTTGACATTGTTTTTCCACAGGTACAGACTGAAAGACCATTTCATCTGGGCATACAAAAAATGTTGTGTAAATTGTGCAGGTGAAGGAAATTTCTCAGAGTGCCAAAGATTTGAAATATAATTAAATCAACACGGCCGAGTCAGGGAAGTATCAGCTTCCCAGAATACCAAAGTAAAAGTTTAGTGTTCCAACATGGATTTGAGGAAAGGTAAAGCATCATGAAGCTGTTCTGGATTCTATTTTAGTTTGCCCAAAATCACACCAACAGACCCTAAAACCAGCTATTTCAAGAGGCCAAAATAAGGCAGCATTATCAAACTCACAAAGACCAATAAACAAAAGCATATGAAATGTAATCCTATCTCCTCCTACTTTCTCCTCTGTACAGAAAAACATAAATCATACTTTAAAATGTCCTTTTTTCCTTATGTGGGTGAAATTCCAAATGAGTACATAGTGGAAACATAAGGGAGAACTCCTTTAAAAAAATATAGGCATTGAGTTCTAATAATTTGAACCTGCTTTATAGAGTTAGGCAGGCAACTGAGGAGGGCTGCTGAAAGTACAGTCTCTTAAGATGGGAAAGGTTTTGCTGAGGTAAGTAGAGGTGACTATAGCTATGTTAGGCACTTTTAAGAAAGTAAACGTGAATATGAAGATGCAGCCCCACATTTCAAAATTAGAGATTAGTAATTAATTCTGTGCAGTTATTCCTGCCGAAGTTTATATAAGGCCTAAATTGGAAGAAAACTTCTATTGCTGTCACAGTTGGTTGGTTTTGTTTATTTTTAGACACCCAAATGATCACAGCTAGGAAAATAAGATTTAAAAATTAACAGATTATTTTTCCCTTTTTAACTTATTGTATTGGGTTTGTGTGGCAAGGTTTTGGTAGTGGGGGGGCTACAGGTATGGTTTCTGTGAGAAGCTGCTAGAAGCTTCCCCTGTGTCCAACAGAGCCAATGCCAGCCGGCTCCCAGATGGACCCACTGCTGGCCAAGGACAAGTCAATCAGTGGCGGTGTCAGCGCCTCCGGGATAACAGATTTAAGAGGGAGGGGGAAAAATGCACAATTGCAGGTAGAGAGAGGAGTGAGAATGTGTGAGGGAAACAACCCTGCAGACACCAAGGTCAGTGAAGAAGGAGGGGCAGGAGGTGCTCCAGGCGCAGGAGCAGAGATTCCTCTGCAGCCCACGGTGAAGACCATGGTGAGGCAGGCTGTCCCCCTGCAGCCCATGGAGCTCCACCATGGAGCAGATCTCCACCTGCAGCCCACGGAGGGGCCCACACCGCAGCAGTTGGATGTGCCCGAAGGAGGCTGTGACCCCATGGGAAGCCCATGCTGAAGTAGGCTCCTGGCAGGACCTGTGGTCCCATGGAGAGAGAAGCCCACACTGGAGCAGGTTTGCTGGCAGGACTTATGACCTTGTGGGGGACCCACGCTGGAGCAGCCTGTTCCTGACCCCACGCTTGGGCCAGCCTGTTCCTGAAGGACCTTCCACAGGCACCCTGTGGAAGTGACCCTGGCTGGAGAAGTTTGTGAAGAACTGCAGCCCATGGGAAGGACTCACATTGGAATGACCCCATGCTGGAGCAGGGGAAGAGTCTGAGGAGTCCTCCCCCTGAGGAGGAAGGAGCGGCAGAGACAATTCAAGTGTGATGTACTGACTACAACCCCCATTCCCTATCCCCCTGCAATGCTTCAGAGGAGGAAGCAGAGAACTTGGGAGTAAAGACCAGGAAGAAGGGAGGGGTGGGGGTAAGGTGCTTTTTAAGATTTTGTTTTATTTCTTATTATCCTTGGCAATAAATTAAACTAATTTCCCCAAGTTGAGTCTGTTTTGGCCATGATGGTAATTGTTGAATGATCTCTCCCTGTCCTTATCTTGAGGAGGGGAGCGATAGAGCAGTTTTGGTGGGCACCTGGTGTCCAGCCAGGGTCAACCCACCACACTTACATTGGAAGCCATCAGAAAGTGAGTAGTTTTCCATATAAACTGAATAGTTTTGAATATTAAGTAACAATACAACTCCAGTGGCTGCCTCTCCTTTAATGACAGCGGCCATCTAAGCAAAACTGCAGTGTGTTTTTATCTATGTGACATGTGCTGTTACCCTGATTTATACCAGGTACTAGTAATTTGTTCACATATAGAAGGTGAACAAAACATGGTATGATGCAGTACATATAAACATGTAAGACAACATACACCACAATGGATAGATCAAAATTATCAGCAGGCACAACTTCTGAAAAAGCCTGTTTAAAGTTGACAAGAGAAATGCTCAGGTAATTGATTACATGTGTATTTCAGAATGTCCTTATTGCACAACTCACAGCTCCATTTCCACATTTCAGAAAAGTCACATTACTAGTACAATAAAATAAATTCTTATTGAGGAAAAGCAATATGCACTGGCAGAAAGATAAGAATAATTTTTTATTTTTATTCCATTATCTTAGAAAGAAAGGGTCCAAACTAATAACTGATCTCAGTGTAGTGTTCTGTAATCCCTTTTGTCAGAAAACAGAGCAACAAACATGGTATTTCAACCAAAGAGGAATTTAACAGAATTCGCACCAAAAAACCCCCAATTTGGGCCCACACATATTCTAAAAGGAAAACAAATGAGCAACTAAATTACTTAGTTTATTATCAACATGCCCTTTTGTCCCTTTCTTAATTCAATTACATTTAATAGAGGTACAAAATTTAACATTCTCCCCATTTAATTATTCTTCAACATCAATCAACATCATCGACTCAATCCACATTTTTCCCTTTTGTCTCAGACAACCAGCATTCACCTAGGGCTTCTCCTACCTACAACACAACATCCATATAGATCGTTGAGGTGAGATTCAATCTCACTATGCAACTTTTATAACATCTTCATGAAAAAAAGCCAAGAAAGGGTTCCCCCCACCCCAGAAAACATAAATAATTGTTATTTCTCAGTAGTTCCACTGACAAGCTTTGGTCAAACTCGTATGCGCTACATGGAATAAGAGAAATAGCTCTGCATATAGTTTTCATATCTCAAAAGCATCTATGCTTAAGACACTATTTGAGTCTACGAAGTCTGCGGTTTGTGGGAATTGTGGTTATTTAGCTAATTGAACTCAAAAATATGTGAGAAAAGTGTGCAAAATATCAGTAAGAGAGCATTTCTACATATTTTCTCTTCTACAGTCAGTAAATATTTTTCTTAAAATGTGATAAAGAAAATTCAAGTGTCCTCTGAAGAGTTACTGCATTATGTAGAGACTGAACTCAATCTTTAATGTGTGAAACAGAAGGATTACAATTTTGCTTTAAAAGCAAGTATCAACAGAATTTAATTATGGAATTAATTCTGATGCTTCACTGATACTGAGTGTGCCCTATAAAGCAAAATAAAAGACTGTGTCACAAGTAAGGAACACTATTAATCTCTCTAGTTTGAATCTGGCACAAAAATACTCTTACCATCTCTTCTGCAGTTGTTGCTGGTTTGTTAATCTTTATGCAGAAGACATTATCTATGATAATATCTGTGTTGTCAAAAACTCATAAAACATCAGTTTTATGAGTGATGCTTCAGGAAACTTGATACAAGAAAAATCATTGATACAAAGAAACCCACCCAACATTCATATTAATTCAGCTTGAATATTCAGTAAATCAAATTGTAAACTATAATAAGTAAAACCGAATTATTGCAGGAGGTACATCAAACCATTTGGTATTAAACTGCTGTATTTGTTCATCACGGATCCAGAATCTGGGAAATGTTGCAGTGAGACACATAAAAGGGCCAATGGCTATCAATCAGCCATACAGGTAGCCTGCTGTGAAAAGTTAGTGCCAAAAGATTACTCTCCTGTGTGTAGGACACCTGTGGGTGAATCCTCTAACACACCAAAAGCTGCTGGCTGGCAATCAAGTTCAAACACCTGATCACTAGATTCATGTGTATTTTGCTGGTCCATCTGCAGCACAGAACATGTGCCAGAAGTTTCACTAAAGGTGAAGAAGAAAGGAGCAGTGTAAAGTGTATCATGTTTAGAAAACACTTTGTCCATAAATCTGCACTAAGTATTTTACTACTTTTCTTATTCACAGTAAAAATGTATCACAGGCAGTGAAAACATCAGATTTTCAGTTACGGCCAGAGGGATTTACCAGCTATTATTATTATGTTTTGGGGACTATCATTTTTCTGTAATCTTTTCTCAAAGCCCTTAAAATTTCCCATTAAGAGAAACTTCTGAAAAAACAAAGTTAAAGTAAATAGTTGCCTGAATGATTCATAAATGCCAAATCTGTCAGAACACGTTAAAAAATCAGATCACTGGTGCTAAATGCAAACTTCCCGGTACACATAGGTGAAAGGAGATCTAATGAATGATGGGATAAAGAACTGCCAGTCTTGTTAAAAATGGGGATTAATCTAAACCTCACTGAAGCTAATGGGACTTTCCATTAACTTCTACGGTCTTTGGATCAGGTCCTATATAGTTTATTTTTCTCTGTCCTTTTATCTTCTCTCCCTTTCAGATTTGTTTTTCTCCTTTATGTGTTACAAGAGCAGTACTGAGAGCTGAGATGGACAATGCTTAGCTGGCAGTCATTCTCTGGTAATTAGACTGAGTCTCAAACACCTGACCTGCACATCTATGGATATCAAGCACGTCTGAGTGCCCAATTACCCAGGAGTATTAAGAAATACGTTTGGAGGATGGGGAAATTATTTGATTCTTAAACTCTTCTCTAGTTGACGCTGTACATGCTTCTTCTTTAGCACAGCCTAGAAGACCCAAAGACAGATTGGAGGTCAAATCCTGTCTGAACCATCATATACTGTGAACAATTTCTTCATACTCTTTAGGATCTTTGACCTTTACAAAGTCTACAGCATTCATAATTATATCTAAAGCAGCTTTGATGGTGTCTTCCTCTATAATGGATTCACAGACATGAATAATACTCCCTAATTTTCAAGTATTTCTTTTTCAAATTAATATTTCAAAGAGAAAAACCCTTACCTTGTTAAGAAGAAGAGTTTTTAGGGTTGTAGCTCTTGCATAGGATGATAGTTTGGTGGCCTCTCTTGTTAAAAATGTTCTAGTACCCATCTAATGCCCACTTATTTATGGATTTTAGACTAAAAGCCCTTTTTTGCCAGTTTTCTTCACAAGCACTTATCTCAACATCCTCATTAGATGGTTTTTCTCTTTTCTTTTTTTCAAGGCCTATCCATGCCCTTGGTACTTTCTTTTGTTCCTTTCTGCAAAAGGAATGGCTTTAAAGGATCTCTCTCCACTAGTTTCAACTTTTTCCTTTGTAATTAGCCTTATTTGAGGAGCAGAAAAGTAGAAGACCAGAAAGGAATAATAATAATAAAAAACCCTGGTGAACAAAGGAGATGCTGTATAGCCTGAGTCAAAGAACTTGCACATCTTTTTTTTTTTTTTTTTTTTTAAAGTCTGACTCATATGGTACATGTAAGCCAGCTGAGAGAAAATTTCAAAGCTAAAGAAGAGGAATGTTTTATTCAGCTGGTTATTGTTATTACCAAGAGCTTATTTAAAAGCTGTAATTAAAGAAATTTTTGCATACAGTAAATTCGAAAGGAAAGGTATGTTTGCCATCATCTGCTGAGAAGGAATATTTTGATAGTATTAACACACAAGTGTGTGAATAAGAAAGAATATATTTATGATGTTAATGGGCAAGTGTATGAATACGTATATTTGAAAAATAAACAGTGAAATAATACATTTGAACTAGAATGGAACTTGAATATGAATTACGGTAGAATAAAGTCTAGAACTACACATATCAGAGCTAACTCTGGTGTCAGCCTTTATTAAAAAAATTGGTGAGAATAATTTCTTTGGTATTTTTTCTCAAACTGAAATAAACACCCAATACATATTGGCAGTCCTGATAAATCTTAACATTCTAGAAGGTATTTCAGCATACACAACACCTGTGGGAATACAGAAATCTGAATTTGTAGTGGACCTGAAACTCACTAATGAATGTTTCAGAAGAGTTATGAACAAGGAAAAAAAAAAAGGGTGCCTTGACTTACAAAGAAAGTAAATGGATTTGTATTCTAACTTTTTTCAAACTCTTTAAAAAACAAAGAACATTTGTACCTTGAACATCAGCTCTTGACTTCCCAGGTTTTCTTTGCTATTTTTGTCTTTCCCTTCCTGTTCTACATTTCTTGCAAGACTAGATATCTAAATGAAGGAACATTTACCACCTGGAACAAAAAGATATTGGAAACTTTTGAAAGACAGAACTCTCTTCCAAAAAAACTTGCAAGCATTTCAATTAAGAAGATGTATAGAACATCTTTTGCTATTGGAAGTCTACAGCTATGAAATTCTTACTTTTTTTTTTATAATTGTGAATTACATAAGTATTTTTTTATTACTAATATCACTCTGAATACATACATGAAATTTACTTTGCCACCAAAAAGTAGGTAACTTTTATATACTTGAAGATGACTAAATTTGTGTTGTGTTGACTGTCTTGATTTTACATTCACTCTAAAATAAGTTCAGCTAAAGCTGTTATAAGATTACCTAATATTTATTATAAAAGAAGCAACATACAAGTAAAGCCTTTCATTTGAGAATGATCACTATATGCTTTTGAACCTTAAAAATTTATTTAAGTTTAGATTGAATTTTGGACAAAGAGTTCAGGCATTTGTTATCTAAATAGGATCACCCTTCCTCATTTTGCATATCATGAACCCAATCAATCAACTGACATTCCATATATCAAGATGTGTAGGTTCACACTTGCAAAATGGGAGACAATTCATCAGTTTGCATACTGCTACAAACTGCAAGACTGAAGTGGTTAAATCCCACTTAATTTTATCTCCGTAGCTAGCCAGTTAATCTTCCTGTGGTCTCAGCTCATTCACAACATTGTCTCAGCTAATGCAAATGCATTTTGTAATCCATGCTCATGACAGAACTATCAGATTTAGAAGAGTTTGTGGCCTGCATTGTTTAAAGAACTATGTCTGGTTTCGTTAGTAATTTACCATACTGCATGCTTAAGACACCTAGATATACACTGTGTTTTATCAAGTAAAGCACCTTCTCTCTTTTTTGTAAGGGGGAGCATACTTCTACTTTTTGTTTCATATTCTGTACGCTGCCTTTTATATCATCAGTTACAAGTTGACGTTTTCAGTTGATCCTCTAGTTGAACCCAGTTATATCCCAGATATGCACAGGGAAGGCAGACAAGGATCGCAGACTTTCCAAAATCTATGAATGTGCAAATACCTGTGGTGCTTCACCTGCATGAAATTTGGCACAGAAAACTTCTGTGGGAAAGTCAGAAACTGATTCTTGCTTGGGCTAGTGAAGAGATTTATAGAGGGGATTTACACCTCCACCTTTCTTTAATAATCTCAACCTAATGTACTGAGAAGAACATGAATAAAATAACAGAAGTTATTTTAACTACATCCTGTAGAAGAAGCATAATTAGATACAACTAATTTTTAAAAAATCTATTCACTTCATTGAACAATTAAATTTCATGTAGCAGTATGTTGCATAGATTAAATATGTTGCATACAAAGTATTTTTATTTTTTCCTTTTAATTGGTAGGTAGCTTACCTACCAGTTATCAGTAACTTACTTTGTCTGGCAGTAGGCATTGTACAAGCAAGTGATCACTTTCACACAGGAAATTATTCCTTCCTACTTTTTAAAGTAATTGGACAGAAGCAAAAAGCCTGGGAGGCAGTTTTCTTAATCTTAACTGACACCTATGCATGTATTATTTAAAATGCTAATGACAGACATAAGGAAAGACTTCTTTACCAGTGGGGCACTGTAGCTCTGGAATAGGTTACTCAGAGAAGCTGTGCATCTCTGTCCTTGGATGTTTTCAAGACTTAACTTGACACCACCACAGGTGACCTGCTCTAGCATTGACAGTCATCCCACTTTGAGCAGGAGGCTGGACTAGGTGACCTCCATAGGTTCCTTCCAAATAAAAGATCTTTGATTCTGTGATTAAACTGAATAAATCCATACTTCAATAAGGCACAGTCAACTTCTAACTTCATTACTCATTCACAAAAGAGAGATCAATATTAAGTTGTTACTTAAAATTATAAAATCTTTCTTCAAATACCAGGAACAAAAGCATCTCTGATGGTTCTGAATGCCATTTAAACAGAATGACTATGTTGTTGCCCGGCCAAATATTCTTAATCAGCAGCCTACCCCCTTGATTATGGGGTTTCATATCAACCAGAGAAAGATATCTGCTCTGCGCTGACAGACCTGAGGACAGCAGAATTGCTCCAATCTTGCTGTGCAGAACTTGTTCCTTTGTGAAAATGTATTTATATAGGGATCACAAATGTTGTGGGTCTACCATTTAGTTAACTCAGCCGAAATGGGATCCCCAAAACAGAAGATCTGGAAAAAAACAAATGGGGCAGAATCAGAACTATAGTATCTGGTAACACACAGATCTCCAAAGTGTCTTTCTGTATTACTCATGACACGTATAGTGTCACTTCTGGCTGTGAAGTTTCACCAAATAACTATTCTGGAAAAGATTTCAAAAAGACTTCATGTAACATTAGGTCTAGTTCTTCCACTGCAGTGTAAGATGCATACGACGTACCTTAAAAAAACAAGGGGAAAAAAAAAAGGAACATAAGACTGGAAAGGGTCCATGTCAGACTCTTGCTGCTGAAGGCAGGTGGACCCTTTAATCCTGTTGATAAACTGATGACATGCCAGCTTTAGATCAACCCAGTTTCATCTTTCCGTTAATATTCTAAAGAGGTTGTTCCACAGCTCACTCCTCTTAAAGTTAAAAAACTTAATTTCCAGCAATATGCATGCCCAGATTCAATCCCATTTCTCGTGCCCGCTCAGCGAGCTCTTTTGCCACACTCTCCCTCACACAGATCTACCTGCTACCAAGGGTTGGACACTGCTAAGACAATTTGCTTTTTGATATGATATAAAAGCAAGTTTACTTTTCTTTCCAAATAAACAATAAACAAGAAGTGCTTTGTCTCAAGTTCTGTCTGCCCTGTCAAATATCAAAAAGACAAACTATATTAATGGCACCTCTTCAAACCAGTAGCGCCACAGTAAGGCTTTGCCCAGCACCTCTTTCTTTGGATTTAGTATGTAAAACAAGATCGTTGGGAACCACAGAGCAGCAGGACAGACAGACACCTATTTCTGATTTTCAGGTGGATCAGCATCTACAGGACTTGGCCTCAGCCATGCATACTAACTTTCATGTCATCATCACTAATGTTACACAGGCACTCTTAATGCTCATAGTATTGCCAGTACCCTGAAACCATACACAGTAAACCTTACGCAGTAAAGTCTGAGATGAAGTCAGCCACTGACAACCAGTTCTCACCATACTTTACAAATGTTGCAGACACCTAAAAGGGTTATCTCAAGTCCTCCTCACAGTAAATAAAATATTCTTTAAAAGGCTTTTGGGGACCCTCAGGGCATTCCAGTATTGCCAGGAATTCTCTATTACCTAGTAGAGAAATACATAACAATGTGCTTTAAAAATTAAAAATTTAGAAGAATCTGAATAATTGCTTCCTGTCAATTTTCTAGGTTGGCATCATGTAATTCAAGAGTGAACCATCTCAACAAATTCATTTGGAAATGTCTGTCTAGCCTGTGGAAAAGCTATGTAAATCTGTGTACAGAGCACAATACATAATAAAGTTTACACTTGCTTTGGGTTTGTCCTGAGGAATATACAGCAATTCTGACATTGTATCTGGCAGTGTTACTAGTAACAAGACACAGCCTAGTAGCAGAGGAGTCTATTACTTGTTCAAAGGTCAAAACAAATAAATATTTACAAGTCAACTGCCTCAAAATATTAGCATTTTGTTCTCCTTAACAATAAGTAATTGCATTATCGGAATAAAAGAAAAACAAAGTTGTTATGTAGATATTCAAACTACAGGTCAGGACAAAAAAATCCATAAAGAAATCAGTGTTTTTCAACCCATTTTGTTAGGTGTGCATATGTTATAGTGTCAGACCACTCGCTTTTGACCTGATCATAAGAATCAGTCAGAGCTAAACTGATCCGGGTCTTGTACTCTGATTTGCCCAAATAATTGCATTGTGTTTTCTGACATGCACCAAATGGAGCTGTGTGCATAACCAGGGATGAACACATCCCACAGGCAGAAAGACTCCAGTTTATTTCAGCAACTTGCTGGTTCTTGGAAATAGAACATGCAGGAAAAAGTAAAATAGTAAGACATATTTGTTTAAAGTATACATTCCCTAGACACATGCACCAACTGAAATGCCATCAATCTTGAACAGATGTGCACACAGTAAAACCTCTAAAATTGCAAAGTCCTGTTTGAAAACATTAAGGCAACAGAATTTCTCAGCAAAGCAGCAGTTAAGCAAACAAATACACAGTGAAAACAACATAGTTTTCCCTATTTTTTTCCAGAAAACAGATGGATTTATTTGTTTTGCTGCTTTTAAAAAAAAAAAGTTAGCCTCAAAGCAGACTGCAACCAGAAAGTATTTCAAAGTACATGGCTTCCTATATCTCAAAGCTAAAGCCATATCAGGCCATCCTAACTGTAAGCATATTTGCACTGTGACAAGAACAGTGTACAAAGCATAATGGAACTTCTGCTATGACTGCAATATAAATAACTTTTGTATTAACCTGGATCAATGTTAAAGACTAAAGAGAGAATATTTTACATATATACAATGTAGAAAAGTGAAAAATTGCATATTTGAGATAGGACTACAATTAGACATTCTTGCAGACCCACTGCTGCTTCCACAAGTGTTGTCAAGGTCTCTTGAGTTAGACAGGTAATGCATCTATTACAGATTATACACATATTCCACGAGTTTCATGTATTTACATGCATATTTTGGAGGAATCATTCTGACTATTGTGGCTGACTTCCTCAGCAAAGATGACTACTGTTTCCATTTGAACTGCAGGATATGCAGCAAGAAAAGAAATATTTTGATTAGAAAAGTGACCGATACTGAATCCATTACTTAGCTTCTTAAAAACTGGACCATGCTGCTCATTTTTATCTGTCTCGCTTTCATTTCTAGCTTCTGAATCTTGTAATGTATTTCTCTAATGGGTGCATACAGCATGAATCATCATACATTTTCTCCCAATATCCTACTGCATGCTGGTGAGGATCAATCCTCGTCTTAGTCTTCTTTTTCTGATAAGCTAAATATATTAAGGTATTTATAACTATCACTATAAAATAGACATTGTAAATGTCAAATGTGCATAGGACACAAAGTTTAAAATTCCTTTCCAATTCTTAACATTAAAAAACACTGACAACAGAAATGGACACAAAACTATTTTGATTCTCCACCACTCTTCCTTTTTGCTCCCTTCCTATCTTCGACCTGGCTTCCTGGGTTTTTTTCTCAGCAACGCCACAAGCAATGCCATGAACAAAAATGATGATATCCCTGTAATAACTCAGTATTTCTCTGTGTATACACATTATCCGCCTACTAGAATGGCTAACAGTGTTGCAGTGAGTAGTTATATTCAAGAATTGTGGTAGATATCCAGCTAGTATATTTTAAAATTCATAATTAGGGCTAGAAGATTTAACCAAATGCACTTAAAAATACTTGGAAGGTCTTGCCCTTAGCTATTAGTCTTATTTTCAGTGCAATCAGGGAAATACGACTAAAGAAAATCCTTCCGTCCCAGACACCTGATAATATGTTAACATATTAAATCTATTGCTTGCGAATGTTTATTTTATTTAATTTCTGCCTGGAAATACTTTTACCAGACATAAGGCAGGAGAAGATTTCCCAGAAATCAGCTCAAGTCTGATTAGAGGTCAAAATTTCCCCACAGATATTCATGCACAGTCTGGCTGTACAATGTATGCCTCATTCCGAAACAAAACTTTTTAGAAAGTTTTATGTGCTTTGACCTAAAAATTCAGAAACAACACTTGTGAATCAGTACGAGTATTATGAAGAGTTTCAAAATGGGCAGTAATTCTTAAAATTATATTGGTAAAAGCTTTTGAATAAACCATGTTTTTAAAGTAATATTTGGTATCTCGGATACCACTGTTTACAGGACACAGATCAGTTTCAGGTAAGGAAAAGCTCAAATGAAGAAGGAAAACAAGGAGGAAGAGAGAGCTACTCTTCACTGACCAAATCACTTTCTCTTCATTTGCAGGAAAAGGGTAGTGAAAGTTTGAGTGCTGCAGGGGACTAGACAGGTAAAACGTTGTTTTCATCTTTTCCCATTGCTCTCCCAGGACACAGCACTCCTGGCTTCAAGGCAACATTAGCAGCGTTCAATCACAAGCCCAGCAAGAACACCCATTAGCTACACTCAAGGCAGTATTATTGAACCTTTTCTCTAAGTTCTACCTCAGTTTAAAATTATAGTTCTGATTACTTATCAAACAAAACATTTCCACTCCAGGAGTCCTGCCAGGAAGCCTGGAGAGGTCCTGCCAGGAAGCCTGGAGAGGTCCTGCACGGAGGCACGGTACTTCCACACAGGTAGCCCATATACTGAGGCTCCTTCTTCAGCTTTGTATCCTGACAGCCATGGCCCTGGGCTGCCTTGAGATTTGCCTCAAGTACTTCTCTACCATCTAGCTGCTCTTTAGCAGCTCTTCACCCCAACTCTAGACAACAGCCTCACACTGAACCTCTTCAGCAAGGTGCCATGAACAGGTCTTGGGATAATGGTCCATCTTTACACACTTGCAGAAAATGCTTCAGAGAAATCCTGAACCCCAAATTTACGATTTTCCCCTGATCTACCTGAACCCCAACTTTAGCCAAATTTAATGACAAGAAGTTCCCAAACAATTATTAAGCAAGTATTAAATTTAGACTTTTAGCTCAAGAATGGAAGCCCTGAACTTATATCCTAATTTAGGGCTTATATCCTAAGCCTGGCTGCTCAGCTATTAAGACTCTAATCTTTGTATCTATAACCTCTATCTTTTTTATATTTTGCTGTTAGTTTTGGGACACAAAAGCAAATACCTGAAGTGCTCCAGGACAGTACAGATAATTGCACCAGTGGTAACTATGGTCATATTTATATAGTGAAGACCATCTCTCGCAACGGGTGCTTTTTAAACTGGAGGCTACATCCACCACCAGCAAGGCCAGAAACTGCTGAACTGAAATAAAGTAACAAGTACATTTATACAAAATTTGCTTTTATGGAATACAATATGAAACATAGGCTTAAGTATCCTCTTTGAATAACCTGAGACCCATTACTTTAATTTATTAGGCATTTGGAATTGCACAAAGGAAAAAAAAAAAAAAAGAAAGAGAAAAAAGAAAAAAAGGAGGTGATACTTCTTTCTGAGCTAACATAAAGTAAAGTTGTTAACGTCTAATTCTGGACTTTACCTTTGTGCGTTAGCAGATCTGAAGACAAAGCTTGACAAACTGGAGTATTTATCCAGACAAAAATAGCCACTCAGCTGTGCTTTAGTGCCATTTGCTGTCACACCAGCATGACAGCACTAAGTGTTTAGTTCAAATAAGTGGTTCCACGTCCTCTGATAATACAACATGGTTCCAGCATTCTGTTCAGTACAATTTCAGCTCCATCAGGGGTGGCACAAGACAGCTCAGTATTCCCAGAGATTTTCAAACTGTGGTGCATGTGTTCTATTATGCACTCAACCCGTCTGGTCCATTTGGACTGGATTCACCAGGGAATACAATTAGCTGGCCATTTTATTTACACAACCCAGCCTGCCAATTTGTCTGGAGCTTCAGTTATTTTTATTTTTCTCTTTATTGCAGCTTCAAATTATGTCTGATGTCGTAACTATCTGTAGCACAGATTTGTCTTCCACCGGGCATTAGTGTGTAAGGCAACCAACTGTTGGGGACTCATCTTGGGACAGTTAGGATCTTCAAATTAGAAGTAGTAGTTATTTCCTCGACAAACTCAAGTACTTTGTTCTTTTAAATGAACCACTAGGTAAGACTTCTTCCTAATGTGCTGCCAAACAAATAATGGAGAATATGAAGGAACAGTAACAGAAGAGCAAACGCATAGCAACAAATTCTGTTCCTTACTGCATGACTGATCAGTGGTCCCCAAGCAGGGCACTGTTGTTGTACTGAAGACTGGAATTTGACACAGGTTATTCAGTATTTTAGGAAAACAGGCAAATATTCAAAAAATGAGGTAAGAAATGATCTTATCCACAGGGCACAGAGCTTATGTAATTTCAGTAAGCCTCACAGAACCACCATTGTCACTGCATTTTGGGTATACTTCCCAAAGTTCAGATAGCACGTACAACACAAATATTTCACATCAAGAAATAGGACCAGACATAACTAGATAAATAAAAAAAGTTACTCTCATTCAAATACAAACACTGAAATGGTAAACCTATGGTATTGTGTGCTTATTCAAACTAGGAGTTCCGTATCTTACTGATTTTACGATGCCAAATATTATTTTCTGCCAATGTCTTCACTATTCTTTTCTTCCTCTCTCTCTGCCTCTCTCTTCCCGTACCAAAGTAAAATCTCTCAGCCTCCTACATTTTTATCTTGAGGCAACACAAACCCAGAATGTTACGTACAATTAAAAGGAAACTTAGTAAGGAGAAAAATTGTGCCACCTTTCATCAGACACAGGTTTTTCCTGTACCGCTACTCAATACAAATAGCCTGTCTTACTTACAATTTTCCTAATTATCCTAATTATCTTTTTTTGCAAAAGCATGATACTTCTGGACAAGCCCGTAAAATATGTCCTAAGCTACCCTATTGCCAAAAGCTTTTTCCACAAGCTTCGATAATCAGCTTCATGTAACTTATTCATTTTTGTAACAATTTATAATTAAGCTTTGATAGGAAGCCCAGATATTTTGGCCATTTAACTGTAAAGAATTCAAATTACTAAAAATTAAAGTTCTAATATACATTGCAAATGCAAAATAACTGATGAGATTACATAACATCTCTCATAACTCTGAATGTTTCCATCACTTTAAATCTTTCAGTGAGTAATAATGAGTCAAACTGAAACTATCACAAACACAGGGTTAAACTAGAAAAAATATTAGTGCATTTATGCTGATAGACAGCCACAGTCTAAACTCACCAGACCGCATGAGATGTTCACTTTCCTTACCAATGCAGCATGTTCTTATTTACATTAAGAGGCTTGATAGCAAAACCCAGAACCTTTATCTGAGTACTTATCTCGAGTGTCCCTTATTTCTCAGGCCAGTCCACCATCCCCTGGAATTTTTTCCTCAAGCACTGCAGGTTACTAGCCCTCCTCTTAGGGAAGCAGAAAGTCCTAAACCCATTTCTCTCCATTCTGTAACTTCATATTGCTATTTGTTTGGTGGACTGACACAGCAATTAGAACAAATACTCCTATTGTTCTTGATGCATGTTGGGTTTAGAGCATCTGTGAAGCTACAGCAGGAAAGGGGGACACTCATTGTCGGGACAAATGTAGTGGTGCTGAACTGTGAAGGGGGGATCTTAAAAGCACCGACAACATGCCGTAGTCAAGCAACACATCACTTTAATACTAGTTTTTGCTACTTCGTCAATACGCTGGCTTTGGCATGTTCTAGAGTTTTGATTAATTGCTGGAAAATGTTACAAATCTAGCAGGGGATACTAGATTTGGGTTTCAGAGGGGTTTTTGCAAAACAAAGTAAACATATCATTGCTTTCACAAAATAAGGCACTTCAGCAATAAACACGAGCACTTCCAGGAGACCTTTAACAGTCTACAAAAACAACTGAATGCTAATGCTTGGATGAGGACAGCATTTGTCTTTGCTCTCCCCTTCAAATGAGTAGAAGGCCTAATACACTGCCTTGCTGGAGTGGGATGGGTGGAAAAATGTGTGCTCCCACATCAAAAACCAGAACTGTCTGGTCATTGTAATTATTGCTGGGGTATAGGTTCCACATATTTCTTCAAAGTGGTTGGTAGTAGCCCTTTTAGTTATTCCAAGAGCTGCGTGACATCCTGGTGAACCTGTAAGTCATTTATTGTGCCTCTTTGTTCCTTGCTGAATATGTCTCCTCTATTCCCATCTCTCTTGTACTCTAGACTCACAATTTTAAGAAGATGACATAGGGCCATTTTTATTTC
>NW_010516974.1:0-14526 GCF_000687285.1 Phaethon lepturus | reverse complement strand
TGCTGAAGGATGACAATCCCTTGGCAAATATGGAACAAGTGCATCAGAAACACGACATAAAAAATGGGCAGCTATGGTTAAAGGACAATATAGCTTAAAAGCAAACTATGTTAAAAAACTTCACAGAATGTTCCAATTCAGATTTTTCAGAAAACTCTGAAATAATCATAGAATGGTTTGGGTTGGAATGGACCTTACAAGATTATCTAGTTCCATCCCCCTTCCATGTGCAGGGACACCTTCCACTAGACCAGGTGCTCAAAGCCTCATCCAGCCTGGCCTTGAACACTTCCAGTGATGGGGCATCCACAGCTTCTCTGGCAACCTGCCCCCCTGTCTCACCACCCTCATAATGAAGAAGTTCTTCCTTAGATCTAATCTAAACCTAGCCTCTTTCAGATTAAAGCTGTATCTGCCCTTAAGCCACTTGCCTCAGGACAGCTGCACAGATCAAGCACAGTGACTGTTTAGGGACACTTTTCAACCCTGTGACTGTGAAAAGTAGACCACTGGGTACTGTAAGTCACAGGCATGAGGCAAAAAAAGTCTGACTCTGCTTAAGAGGGAATGAAAGAATCTGAAGATGACAGCTGCTGAAGGCAGGCAGAGTTTAACCTGCTGTTGGACTTTTTAAAGCAATGATATTGCCAAAGCTCCTTCCCAAGCAGTCTAGAAAGGTGCCTTAATATGACAAAAGAATCAATTCAATCACATAAAGATGGCTTACAGAGTACCTGATTGGTAACTTTATCCCATTTCTACTGGAAAAAGTGAACTCTGGGACAAGGTAAACTGATAGTTTAGCACAAGTGGACCAAGTTTGCTCCCATAGTCCAAAACCAGCCAATTCAAAGCCAAGCTCAGTAAGTCAGTAAGAATGTGTCCATTTCTCTCTCCATACCTGAATGTAATTGTTGAAGTAGTTTCTCTTCTGCCTGAACTTCAGATTGGAAATTCAACACACTGCACCTCATATGCAGACTTCAGAAAAAAACCTTGTCAGATGAATGACCAGTTCCTAAATTGCTTACAAGGATTTCTTTTTTTAATTTAAACGTACAAGTGTTAGGTTTACTTTTTCCTGTTGCAATACACTCATTTATGCTTAGAAGAAACAGTCCGTGCCTGTCCCACCAAATGCATGCGCACATTTGGAAATGTTTGGGGTTGCTTAGGGTATTCTTAGTTTTGCTTATGCTTCCAAGGACAGAAGGTTAATTTAAGAAGTTATTTGAAAGGCAGTTATTTGGTCGCATGGTTCCTGCTGCAGCCTCCAGACAGTGGAAGTGAAGGGGCAGGGGGGGAAGGGTGTAATTAATAAACATACCCACTTTATTCTGTGGTTTGTATTCCTAAGTTTCACGGGAAGGTTTGAGCAGTTTTAAGGGATCTGAATCTTCCGAGATCCTCTCCTCAAAGAGACTGTTGTTGGTCTGCACTTCTGAATGCTGCAAAATATCCAGTGCTACTTTACAGGGAGAAGATATTTTTCCCAGACAAAATGGCATTCAGTTTTATAAGCTTTATCAAGAAATTTTCCTGGTAATGTTAAAATAGCAACAATTTTAATATGAAAAATATAAGATCTTTCCTTTCAAATGTGGGCCAGCATTAATTTTAACATTTACAATAAGATCTGGATAGAAATTCATGCTTCTCTAGCTAAAAGTTTCACAACGTTTGTTAAAGTCTTCTGTATTTATTTCAGACAGATTATCTAAATCTTAAATAAAACACCATTTAATTCCTACACACCTTAACAGTTTTACATGTTTCTCCATGGACATTTCTATCATCATTCATCATAATTTTTGCAAGAAAATAACTCACCCTCTCTCAACATCAATTTTTTTCTCTAAGATGAGTAACACTAATATTAACATTCCAGGAATGAGCCTAACTCTTATAAAAAAGGAAAAGAAAAAAATAAGTCCTTTGATGAGTTTTTGCTGGAAATGCCAGAAGAAAAAAAAAAACCAAAAACAAAGCAATTATACAAATGAACTTTCTAAATATGTTTGAACAATGTTGAGGTTTGTTAGTTGACAACAGGAGAGCGTTTCTGGTTCTCTGGTAATTTTAATGGTAGAATGACCTAGGTGTGCCCCCATACAACCCAAATACAAGATTCTTCATCACCAATACCAACACAAGAAGAGACCTAAAACTTGACATTGACACATGCAATATCTGGTAGTCAGAAATCAATAAGAGCAGTGACCTGCTTTCAAATGAAAAGCGGGAAGAATCTCTCCCAAAGGCCCAAATGTCTATATGGTCTTCCGACTAACCACCAAAATACAAGAAAAAGCTTCATATGTGACTATGGAATGGACAGAAGTAAAAAACCCACTTGTTTTAAGCAAGTATCATTCATGTTTATATACACTACAGTTTGTTGGTTTTTTGTTTTTTTTTTTTTTTTTACTGCAGAAGTTGGAAGAGGTCTGAAGTAAATAGAGGAGAGGGAAACGGAATGAGAAAGTGCTAAGAAGAGTTTATGGCAAAACCACCCTGCCAGAGCAGCACGGCACTTAGAGAATTACAATAGTCTTCTGACAGATAGTGTGTGAAAAGCTAGGAGGTATTTCTGATGTACGTCATACACAGTAAAAACTGAAGTGAGACCACAAAGCTCTTTCTCTTTTCTGAAATAGAGTATGAACTTAGGTCTGCAGAAATGGAACTGGTGTGTACATGTCTTCTTCTTGTGACGGTCTTGCAGATGCTTCCTAGAAAAACTGTTGTTTTACAGCAGCACAGCTTCTAACTCCAATGAGTTAGAAGTATGTTAGTGCTTGCTACTTTCGTGTTGTTGCAGACTCCAGCCCCTCCCTGAGTCCGACTGAACGCACCTCTTTAAAAAAACAACTATTCTGACAATATGTTCATTCTTTCTCAGGGTTTATTGTTAATTTCCAGAGCCTACTTGCTGTTGTTAACTGTAAGGAATATACTATAGCCAAACAGTGCCTGCAATGAAAAACTACCTTTTTCCCCCTCCCTGCTCTCTCCCTATTTCAGCAGCAGATTTTCTCCCTCATTAATGCAAGTATCTGTTGTGGAGGATTTTTTCTTCACAATAATACCAAAAGCATCTCTTGGTTTCCAGCATGATTGTTACAAACCAACAGTGATTCTGACTCCGTATTTGACATTAGCTTTGCTCTTTAAAGCAAATTTGATAGTTTCTCAGCAGTAGCATCACATTTCTTTAATTCTTATTGACAGGTAGGTCAGTAGCCAGTGACTTTTTTTTAATGACTGTATTCTTTTGTTCTCTTTGCAGTACCCACAAGGACTTGAATGACAGAAAGTTCATTTTTCTCCGAATGAACATCTGATTAGAGTAGCCCATGCTTTTACCCCCCTTTGGGAGACATGCTGTCAGCCAGCAAAGCCATGGTGGTCGTGGTAACTGTCACTGCATATCCAACAGCTGCTCCGTCACACATTCCCTAACCTGGCAAGAACCACGCTGCTGAGATTCTGCCGCTTTCCCCCACCCTGGCTCTGTGCTGCCATAGCCCCGTACCTCCAGCAGGCAGGCTGGCGAGCAGCTCCCGCTGCAGCTGCTTCTCACCCTCCTCTTCTTGGTTCCCCACCAGCAGGAGGTCTCCCTATGGTGCTTTCTATGGCCTCAACCCTGGAGACCGAGTGTCACCTCTGTCAAGGAACCAGAGCTCCTCAGCTGGAAGCCTGCAGGGGCCTGACCTGGTTGGTACATTTGCAGATGGTGGTACACTGTGGGGTTTTTGTTATACCAATGGAATGAAATTATGATGAAAAAATTATGCTGAAGTGGACATTTTGATTTCTTTAGGTTCAAAGCAGAACATGGCTTGATGGATAGAAAGTCAATAAAATGGCCAACGTATGTTCCCCTGATATCAAAAGAATTACATCTGTGCAGTTGCCACTTTCTGGCTGAGCATTAGCTCAGGCAGAACTTGGGCTACGTCAGACAGAATTCAGGGCAAGCTCCATTCAATAGATGGATGTCCTAATCGTCATCCAGACAGTCATTTTAGTTTAATGTTAAAATGTTCAAAATGATCTTTTAATTATACGAAGCTAGGTACCGTATTATTTTCTTTGGAACAATCCTTTACATTTCTATCTTTGTTGAAGACAAAGATAACAGAGCTTAAATGGAGCTTGATGGAGCTTAAGCTGCCATTGCAACTGGTTACACATTCCTAGAGGTAATTTGCTTGCACTTATACCCGATGGTCCCAGTTAGGATTATATTCCAAGTCTCTTACATACGAGTATCTCCATCTTCCACGATGAAATCTATAACTGAAATCAATGTGAGACATTCATAAACATCATACTATTCTAGAAGCTTAAAGATATAGCAAACTGCTTCAATTTTTTTTAATTAACATATAGTACTGCTTGCGTAAACCATACATGAGCTTAAAAAAAATTAAATTCAAAATTTGCCCTAATTTTTTGACTAACAAGACTTAATTTCAAATCAATTCAAAGAGTATGAGAGCTGAATTA
Source organism: Phaethon lepturus (assembly GCF_000687285.1). Lineage (NCBI taxonomy): Eukaryota > Metazoa > Chordata > Aves > Phaethontiformes > Phaethontidae > Phaethon > Phaethon lepturus. The sequence goes on along the minus strand of NW_010516974.1, from coordinate 10,014 downwards.
CAAAGGTATTTTTTTAATTTCAGTTACAGTATTAATAGCTAACATCACTGCTGTAAAAGTGCAAATAAATTTCAGTACTTCAAAAAGTCCATGCGCATGCAGTATTTTTAATGACTTGAGATTACAGGTTATGGATTGCTTTTTATGTAAAAAGCAAGTTAACGTGTAAATGGCTAAGCAAGAAGCAAATGAATATGAAGGGACTACAACAGTGCATCTGCAGAAACTCCAGTTAAGCCACACACCTGCTTTGCATAATACATCCGTCAATACTGGTAGAGATCGGGTACCACTCACCAACCAAACCTTTATATTGAAAAAAGCACACAAAAACTTTCATGGACAACAAAGCATGGCAAGAAATAAAATTAATATGACAAATTTGGAGATGAACTGTGGTACAAACTGAATTATATTAATGAACTGGAAGATACTGGATGACAGCATAACTGGCTTACCAATGGGTTCGAAATTGGAACCATAAAAAGAATACCATTTGACAGAGATTTGCAATGTACTGCTGCTTCTCCCACTAAAATTGACAAAAACTGATCCTTCTTATTATTACTATTATTATGCATTACAAAGGGCCAAGCTGTCAAACTTGTAATACAGAGCAAAACAATAATAAATGTTTTTCTATGCATGAAATAGCAATGGCAGAAATGATGTAACATTAACTATACTTATAGTATATATTTCTGGAATGAAAAATCAAGAAGCATATCAAGACAGTGTAAGAAGCACTTCTTAAGAACCCAATAAAAACATACTAAAAAAAATAAAATAATGATTCTCTAAAGGTGCTATGATTTCTCCAGCTAACTTGGCTGTCTCTATTTTGCTAAGATTTCCCAGCTGAGGAAATAAATACAAAGCTATGCAAATTTCCACATCTTAAAATCTTCTTTTCTAAACAGGTAGAAAGGGCCCTCAGAACAAACAGGACGGTTATTTCTATAGATGCTAGCAACAGTCTATAGCACAGCTAAGTGAAAAAGACTTATTCTAAAATTAAAAATGCAGTGACTTTTTAGAACACAAGGGGTTAAAATCTTCCTGTAACTCAGAATCTGCTGTTCCATATCAGACAATGATGAAATTCAAACTTCAGCTTCCCCTTTCTACAGCTTGTCTCGACATGGGAATTGATTCATCACAGTCTGCAATCAACTTTTTAGTACTTAACTGAATACAAATTATGATACTGAAGGAGATGTACATGTTTGCGTCATAGAACACAATGCTCAGGAAAAAAAAGTTGATTTATTCTCTGCAGTGGATTTAGTTACATTTCCAAATTCCCGTTCAAAGTAAAACACAGCAAGATTGGAAGGATGAGGATTTTAATTGTTTTCTATACTTTTCTACTTCTCTATGCTAATTTCTATAATTGTTAATTTTTAAAATAATAATTTTTTATTTGTTTCAAGCATGTTGACTTAGAGAAGTATCAAATTTGCTCTCCCATAATTTTGTTGTAGAAGTTCTGGGAAATCTGAGACACGTTATGAACCTTACTGAAAGTTCAGAGCACTGACTATTCTTTTCTCTAAAATGTGAATTAGTCAGTGAAATTAAATAAAAGGTGTTATAAAAAGTGGGGTAAAAAACCTCCAAGAAACAATGAATGCAAAATAGCCTGCCCAAAAATCCCTGCTTTTCTGAGTTGATTAACACTTAGCCCTAGTTATGTAAAAACATGACAGAAAGTTAAACCTTAGTTACGCTTTCTTTTACATATCACTGTTCAATCATGTCTTCTTTGGTGCTATGCTCCCTCCTAATTTGATAGGATAGGTAGGAAAGAGAATTAAATACCTGTATATATAATACATATACTACATTCCACATATATTACATAAGTATAACAATAACAGATATGCAGTAGATGTGTTTGTACCAAATATGACATTTGCAATGTTGTCTTGTTCTCTTTGCCCTTAATCAATTCTGCCCATTAGGTCGTTTCAGTTGTTTATACAATGAGATTTTTGGAACAGATATGCAGATAATGCCTGAAGAAACAGACCATAGTTCCTGATACCCATGTTAACAATGCAGAAAGATCAGACTAATGCTGGAGATGACAGGTAAATAATATAAGTATTTATGTAAAGTCCATAATTCCAAATTGCAGCTTGTTAGGAAAAGTGGAAAAATATAGGACATACCTTAAACACTTATTTTACTGGAGAACAAAGAGATTAACTATGAAATCCTGAATCATAGTATCTATATTCAACTCCCAGTTTTAGCTTGCCCTAATTTAAAATTGTTACCACTGTCACTGAAATTTCAGAACTGTCTAGCACTTCCAAGATCTTATCAGATTTGTTTTAGTAACTTTGCCAAGGGTTTCCATTGAAGTATCCGTTTTTGTATCTAGCTTCAGTACAGTACATATCCTCATATACTTTTCAGTTGTGAATAAAGGTTGAACAGGTGTTGTAAAGCAAAGGAGATGGTTAATTAAATGCTTTTCAGCAAAGAATTTGAATGTAGAAGTCATCAGGCTCTTACGACCTTCTAAACACAGCTGGAATCAATGGGATAAATCTTCTAAGTTTTCATTATTGTTGTGTATTACAACATGTCACATTAATCAGTCTGAAAAATATGTCAGGATTCTACAGATGATACTATGGTTTGCCACATCAACAGCAACTAACGCTTGCTGCACCCCCACCGACCAGCCATGAGAACCGGAGCTGCACAAAATCTGTATTACTTAAGGATGTAAATACCCGGTAAGGTAGATAATTAGGAACACACCAGAATCATATTGTGAGGAAATACATGTCAAGAGCTGAGTTTTCAAATCAGATCTCCCTTCCCTGCATTCAGTGCTCCTTTAACACTGAAATGAATGTCAGTAGATGAAAGTACAGCAGCTATAAAACCATACTCAGCAACACAAAAAAGAATGAGAAAGGGAGATGGGGACAGAAATCACATTTGTTTCCAGCTACAATGAGAATTTATTTCTTAGCTCAAAAATAGGTGATGTGGTAATTTCTCTGCCTTCAACAATAAGGCTCCTGTACTTAAAACCAGAAAGAAGCATGTGAGACCTTTTTCCCATTACTGAACTTCAGGTTATGGAGTTTTATGACTGCTAGTACTACTTCTTGATAACATTCATACCTCAGTAACTAAAACCACAGAATCAGTGCTGGTCAGTTGAGGCTCCTTAGCAGAGTAGTGTTAACTTCAAAGTCAGGTTGAATTTTCCAAACTGGTGAATATGGAGAAACCAAGTGTTCAGCATTATTATTGTTGCATCAGTCTTACACACCCAAAAACTAAAGGGAGGGGAAAAGCTTCTATGAAAAAAAAAAAAAAGTGTTGATCATATCTGTCATGGTAGAAAAAGCACCTTCCTCTACTCACATCCTGTTTATCAGTCTTTAAGTGTCAAGTTTGAATTTGAAACAAGTGTAATGAATATATTTAATTATTGTATGTTTTAAGGAACATAAATCCCAGTATCTCAGATTGCTTTTTATACTTTATGGAGGAGACAACCACAGACTTCTCAACAATGTAAACTAAGGAGGTATGCAAACATCATAGATAATTATATAACACTATCCTACTGTAAATTTGGGTACAGATAAGTATGACGATTTACCATAAGATAAATATTGAGAGTTTGATGCATGCAAGAAGCAGCCATCTGCTGATAGAAAGATTTTTTTAGACAGTATCAGGATCACATTTGGCAATGACATTTTTTTCTCATTCATTTCTGCATCCTTCTCTACATACATTAATAAGTAGCTTTTGTTTCATCACCTTTGTCTCATGCCCTGATGACTCAGACCGTAACGTTTCCAATGATACCAATCCAAATGCAAAAGTATGGATTGTACTTCGGCCTAATTTCCTGAACTACGAGTAGTGTTACAATCTCATGTCATCTCAATTAACTTTAAATTGAAGAGCTTGATCTTCAGATCTCTACCACTGGTATTCTTGCACAAAGTCCGACAAACCGCTCAAGCTCTTTGTACTGTTGTTTCCCTATCTATAAGGCTTTTTGAGGTTAAGAGATAAAAAAAGCAACTACTGCAGTTGAACTTCAAGGCAGAATGGTGATCCTACATTACAGGGTGCTGTGTCCTACAGGAAGCAAGTATTTCCAGAACTAAAGAAACAGACAATGATTCTTAGGAGAATCAATCAGCAGTTAAGAGGATTTGTGTCTCTAAGCAGGGATTTACTAGATAAAAGACTACGTACAAACCAGACTAGTGCTCAAACAAGACTGACTACATAGTGTGTTTCGGTTAATGGCCTAACTCCTGTTTCTTTTTCTATACTTGTAATAACTCCTGACACCAAGGATGGAGCTGTAACACCTGTCTACATTAAGGAATGGACTGGAAAGTCCCTTAGAACTTCAGAGCCTGCTCCATAAAGACATTCTCTACTGTGGCATAAAAACCCCTAACAAATTAAAACTAGACCAGGGAGTGATTAGGAAGTGTCCAGGCTAGTACTAATGGAAGGACAGCAGGATGGCTCTAGTATCAGCTCACATGCCCAGAGGACTGCACCACACAGTGGTCACTGTAGCCTAAGAGCCACGTTGAACATTGAACCATTTCCTTTTAAACATTTATCATCAGGGATTAGCCCTTCTCTGCATGGCATTTAAAAAAATGGGAAAGGATGAAGCAGAATGGCTAAGTAGCTTTTTAAAGAAAAACATACAGAAAAATTGTGACTGCATGCAGAGCCAGAAGGAGGGAAAACGAAAATCCAAAGCTTTGGTAATGGCTGAAATAAGTTTCCAAATAAAACCTTCAATGCAAGTGAGAGTGACCTTATAATTGTTGCTGAATATATTCATTCACAATGACAAGAAACATTCTGACCATAGCTTGAAAATTGTTCTTGTAAGAAGGGTAAATCAAACAAAGTTTATAGACTGGTTTGTTTTGGTGGTGGACCTTCCCTTCCTTTTACATTACTGAACTACTATTATTTGGAATTCTTGATGCTGGTCAAATCACCTACATCTAGTATATAGTTTATAATTTTGAGGTACACCTGAATCCACTGAGACAAATGAGGAAGTTTTAAGGAAAGAAAAGCCAGTTAAAAGCTTGTGCTGCTGTGCGTGGACTTTGGAAAAGAAAGGGAACTGAAGTGTTTTTCACTCTGCCCATCAGATCTAGCAGTGACTGGCAAAAGTAATTATTATTTGATGCAATTTTTCTAGTTGAGCAGATGGCCAGTTCCCTCGACACTACTTCAGTGACTTCTTGCTAGAAAGACAACAAACAAATTATGGTAGTCACCATGATCGGATGCTTCCAACTCCCCTGAAACATGAGTGGAAAGGCCTGGCCCACAAAGGGAAAGGTTTCATTCTTGGTGAAGTGGTAAGAGATAGGCCACAGGACTCGACATAGGCACTGCCACCATGGAGTTTGCCACCTAGCAATACACCAGCTGCAGTTCTAGAGGAAGAGGGAAGCCAAGGTTACACAGTGCTAGTGTTTGCACTGTGAACAATACTGCAAAAGTCTCACATCAGGTATGTGAGACTTGACAGGCTGCAGGTCTGCAGGCTACTAGTATCTACTCATTGGAACAAGCAGAATTATAGATTAGTAAGATAGGACAGAAACAGTTCAACACGCCTAGTGTTTCCTCTTCCTACAACAGCAGATTCTGCTGTAAAGACCTCCAATCCTTAAACATTTAGAAAACAGACATATGGATGGGTTTAATTTTACATGGGGGAATAACTATAAAATGTTGCAACTTGAACAACAGAAAGACACTACAAACTCCTCCTCCATCTTTTTTTTTTTCCCCCCTCTTCTTGAAGACATGTCTCCAGCCAGTGAAAATCTCAGATGCCAACTGCAAATAAGGCCCTGAACAACTTTACAGTGGTTTCTGTAAAAGTATGCTCCCTTAAGAAGACAAGGAAATGTTTCTTTGATGTTAAATGTTAATTCTCATTTAAAGCTCCCCCACACCTCTCACCTGTGAGTGAATATATTTCACAAGGGTAAGCTTAGCAAAGAATCACAACCTTTTACTGGAAGTTGTATTTCATGAAACAAGATTAAAAATGTCAACAGCGAACATATTGAAGAGGCACCATTTGAAAATGCTTCTTTGAACTCATTTGACCAAGGCTATTGTTTGGAGTTTAAAAAAAAAAAAATCACACCTGTGTGCAGACAGATAGGCTCTCTTTATCTGGTAAGAACAAGGTGCGGAGACTTGTGCGATAGATAATTAATCTCTATTGCTATCTATAGTTTCTTTGTTAACACTGTCTTGGTTGAAGTGTGAAAATATGTTCACACTTTTGAAAATGGGCAATTAACTAATCGAATGACAATATGAATCTTAGAAACACGGAAATCACTGCAATCCAACACTACTTATGACTAAGTTTTTATTTTTAATTTTATAAGAAAAACATGATCTCAAGCAACCTTCAAGAGTATAAGGGAGGTTACCAGATTTTCCCCACTGTAATTATCAGTGCAGAAAATTGTGACCACCATCACTGGTCTATTTTCACTAGAGCATCCAACATTTTACCCTTGGAATTAATTGCAGAGAAATTTTTTCTTGTGTAGCCAAGTTCCAAGAGACTGTGACAGATGACATAAGCAGCACTGAATAACCAGGGGCAGATACTATTAAGCAGTTGCCACTGTCCCATTAAGACCCTGTTAAGTAACAGTTGTGTGTATCAAGTACTACCGGTCTTACATCAATGCCCCAGGAGATGTCCAAATTAAGCAAGTTTTCTGGATAAGTATGCCAGTTAAACGAAGCATACAGTATTAACTTGTATCGAAGTGCTACAGAGCATAAGCCACACACATTTCAGCATAACTTCACAGGGCTGCAGAACTTGTGCAAGATTCATATTAAAAAAGATTTTACTAAACACAAATTACATACTGCAGATGTCACTTCAAAACTCTCTCCTGGGATAAGATACAAGTTAGACCTCATGTTTAAGGGAGACCCACTTTGCACTTCTTTTTCTATCTTTTTTTTTCTTTTTTTAATGAAACCATCCCTTTATACCCTTGATGCTTCTACAGGTGGAGTTCACATAATAGGCACTTCCACATGAATGAAGGCAATCTATCTTTTCTCTCTATACAGTCTGATGATCTAATTTACATCTAGACTGCATATAAAAGCATGCAGAACATGTATTTACAAAGTGTTTAGCTTTTTTATCTATACTACTAAAATTCTTGCTATGGCTCTTACACTTCACATTTCTAACACGGTAACCTCCTCCTTTCTAGTCATGAAAATTGTTTGGCTTACATTCATTCAAACTGCTATAAGAAAATAGTATTCTTGTGTCACTGAGTCAACCACTGTACCACCTCCTGGGATCATTGCACTGACTCCAGAGTCAGACACAAGCTATTTGTCTCAATTTAAAGCCCTTTGTGGACAGTTTTTGTCTATTCCTGCTCCACATAATGCCAGTCTCATTCACTTATCTGTCAAGATAACACTTTCTCTGATACTTTCCAATAGCCCCAAACAACGTAAGACTATTATCAGACCCACATCTGCATATTCTCTCACTCAAAAACTATTTCTGCCCCTCAACAACAAAATTGTTCTATTTTTTCCCTTTGCATTTGTTTTTATTTTCCCAAGGTGTCTCTTACTCCCTTGCAGTTCTCAGCACTCTTCATTCTTGTCTGTCAGACATGAAAATAAAACTTGCAGAAAAATCCCGTTTCTGCTTTCCAAGCCTGTTTGTTACTGGAAGAAGCAGCAGTAGAGGACAACTTCCCCGAGTTAGAGAGTTGTTGTATTTTTCTTTTTGTATTTACTGTCCTCATCAAAAAACAGAAATACTACTTCAAAGCAAAGTTCTGTCTAGCCTAGTATCCTGTCCCTGAAAACAAACAAATTAACACAACAATACACAGAGCTAACAATTTAAGTTCAAAGATCTTCATCTTAAATAAACCTTCACAGTTCTGATTCTTCAAAGGACATACATAAGTAAGAGTAGCCAAGAGTTTAAAAACAGCAAAAATACTAACTTTTTTTTTTTAATCCAACTTACTGTTCTAAGCGTACGTTCTCCTTTTTGGTTCTAATGCTGAAAGCTCTTTTTTGTATCATGTGTTTTCTTGTGTTTTCTCTTTGCATATATATAATAACAACTCTTTGCAGATTGGCTGGTATCTTTTTTTTTTTTTTAAACACACTTATATTCATTGCAGAAGTGGCATAGTCCAAAACTCCTTAATAAAACAAATATAAATAAATTGGAATGTTGCATTTTCACAGCCCCGTCCAATTAAAATTCTCAAATCAGTGTATAAACATTTACTGAAGTGGTATAGTTTAAAGTTACAGAAGACAAGTCTAATATCCACATTTTACTCTAAGGAATGAGATCAAACTTGTGGATTTAAAAAAAAGCATAAAGACACTTAATGGTCTATAACAGAAATGCTCTAGATCAGTAAGGCCAAAAGCATTCGTGTGGAAGATTTTGTCTACATCACGCTCTACTAATTTCTGTGAATGTATCAGCATGAAGATCTTGGCTCTTAGTGTGGCCTCAAGTTGAAACAATCCATTTTCAAATAAAAGGACTGAATTTTCATATGAGGAAAATGATGCCAATCTGGGAAAAAACTGTGGACTTGAAACTCATGCCCTTAATGAAAATTAGTCTTAAGAGTAAATAACATGGTAACGGTGATCAAAATGTCTTCCTACCCATTTTTGTGTCTCTGCTTTGATCACCATTGGACTAGACTAGAAAGTTTAGTTGGTGTTTAGGGAAGACTCCTGGACTTCTCACTTCCCTCAGAATGTAATGTTTAAAGCTCACCTTTCCACTGAACAGGATGTATCAATGCAGGATAACAGAAGACATGCTATATTCAGAAGAGTTTTTGCAGCCTCGTGTCAGAGGCTACCGCATAAACTGACTGATTTTCCACATCACCTGTCAGTCTAAAATATTAACGATAGGAAATAGGCTCTTTGAAATTCTGGATTGTATTTGTTAAATGAAATCCTGAGCTCTTACTATATCTCCTTGTTTTTCACCTCTCTTTATTTCTGTGGAATCATGTTATCAAGTTTTTAAATGTATGGTAGTTTCTCACAGTTTTTTTATTCCATGTTTTGTTTCTGGAAGTGGTCAGCCTTTCCTCATTCCACTAACAACTAAAGAAAGACTGGTCAGTTAAATATACTACAGGCCTATAAAGAATAGATACCACCAGAATTACTCCTTTGCCATTAAACTATACTTCACTTATGTCTCAACGCCTACTTACACAGACAGACTAAAATGACACACAGATAAAACAGTAATTTTTAACAGCAGCAAACCCAAAAGGCACTTTGTATTCTTTCTATAGACCTGCTAATTTGTATAAAAGTTCTTCATGAGCAAGCACAGTTCTTCAAATTTTATCTTAAAACTTTGTTAAAAATTCTTCAAATTTTAGCTTAAAACCAGGCAGCTAGTAGCCCATATTCATTCCTCTACAGCGTATCAAAATCATGTTTGACCTTTTTATTGCTAGCATTTATCATGCAATGTTTTACATGGCAAGGTCCTTCTCTTACATATACAATGCTTGAAAAAAACGACAGGATGTTGACACAACATAAAATGGAGGTACTTGAAAACCTTTATGCTAAAATGCACAAATAGAGGTTAAAAAAAAAAAGTACACTGTTCATAACTGAGGTATGGAGTCACCCAACTGTACATTTTGCTAGGCTGGCCACAATGCCAACGGGAATTGCCCTAGTAAGTATTTTGCCCGAGTTTCCGATGGGACACTGAATTTCCCAGTTCCTCCATCACCTGAATGTGCTCCCAGAGGCTGTTCACAGAGACAGGAGAAGAGTCTCTTTCCCATACACTGGGAAGCCCTTTTTAAAAGGCACAGCCAAACTCATCGATAGAAGTGGCCACCCTTTGTAATTCTCGTCTTCCACTTCAAGCCCTTAGTGCGG
>NW_010516973.1:118471-137159 GCF_000687285.1 Phaethon lepturus | reverse complement strand
CTGGCGGAAGAGCCGAGGAGGAGAGCTAACCTCCTCACTGCTTCGCACCCGAGGCACTAATTCCGATTGCCTCTTAAGCCTGGGAAACCCTGTAAACCTCTAGGAAGTTTGTAAAGCCGACAGCTGTTCCTCAGTGTGGTACTACTACCGCGAGAGAGCCTTGGGAGGCAGCGGATTAAAGATGCCTCCAGCGATGCGGTGAGGTGCGTTATCAGTTACCTGACAATGCCGGGGGGTCCGTGAGTCACCTGTGGGACCTCGCCGTGCGGGGTCGCCGCTGGCAGCCCTCGCCTTCAGCCGTCACCGCCTCACGGGGTTGTCAGGCGGCTCAGACGGAGCCCAGCGGGCTTACCGGGGTGTTAATCGGGGAGCTTATCATTTTACTCCTTAAGCATGGCGCCGTACACGCCGGCTGCGAAGCACTTCGCCTTCTAGGCAACAGACGGGAGTTAAACACGCTCTAGGAGGACCTATTTTACTTCAAAGAAAGCTTTGGTGTGGTCAATGAGATAAGATAATTAATGGCATTCGCCGGAAAATAAGATAAAAGTAGTGTTTTGACATCAGGTATCGCCCGGTTCCTTCCAGCAGTCATTGCTAAATGATGAGTGTACAAGTTAGTCAGTCATTCATGCTAGAGAGGGGCATGTAACTTGGCAGGGGCTCATAGTACAGGCAATAAGAAGACAAGCTAAAGATGAAACTATGAAACATCATCATTGTCTCGCTTATGTGGTCTATGGAAAAGAGAATGTAGTTCAGCAGTGAAGTACTGAATAGGTATGTTGCTGTATTTGACAAAAACTTTGTAACTTGATGTGTTTCTGGTTTTTTTGAAAGAGCATTCGAAACATACATTGGGAAAGTCTCTTAGATGGAGCTGTACGTTTATATAGGAAAACCAGTTCTTAAATGCTTAGAGCAAAAATGGTGTTCACACAACATTATGCAGTACAATTAAAAGGCACTGGGACGGATCAGGTACTGCTGGCAGTCACACCCAGGTTGGCTAATTCTTTTGCAGAAAATTAGAAAGTAGTTTGGAAAGAAAATGGTTGAAGTAAATTTGCCAGTATTATAAACCTTAATAAAGAATTTATCAAGAGAATTTGTATTCTTCTATCCATGTTGGCCTGGGCTTAACACAGACAATTAATGACAATTACTGAAAAGTGAACCAAAAGCCAGGACTCTAGCAGGAATTCAGTGGCTTCCTCCTTACTTTGAGAAAAGACATGTACACACTTCACTAATTTATTTTGAATGTTATGAGCACTGTCATAACTCTCACCCTTCTCCTAGTCTTTTCTGACTAAAACCTAATGATGATCTTCTAAGTAAGTATTCTCCTGAAGACTTTCATATTCTGTGCTTTTAAATGCCCCTTGTGGTTGAAGTCATTACAGCTCTTCAAAGCTGTATGTGATTTATGTGGGAAGGCACTGTAAAAACAGTGTTAGTTTTTCAGATTTTACATTGTTGTTCTGTGTACCGGTTACCTCTTTTACATGTGAATGATGTAATTAAGTGTGCTGTACTGTGGAGACTAGGTCACAGTCTTCCAGTGACAAGTGTCAGTGATAAAGGCAGAAAAGAAGAAATTGTGTTAGCAGAGAATGGAAGCAGGAGTTGCTCTTGCAGCTGCTTTTTTGTTTTTGAAGGATACAAGCACATTCACAGTAGCATGATCAGTATGTCTCCTAAAATTGCTTGGATCCAGTGAATATTTTCTGCAAACGACAGCAACGAGCATGCAAAAAAGTTTTCAGCCTAACCACTGAGTGTTGTTTAAAAGAAATAGCTGGAAAAATGTATTAAAGTATGTGTTGTTACTGTGCTAAAAGTGCAGGTATTGCTATACTGCAGATACCTTGATTCATCGACCAGAAATTATAGATTTTAAAGATAAATAAGATGTTACGTAAACTGTGGTGTGAATGTAGGTAATTGGGAGGCCATTAAAAGAGTCTAGTATGTGCCATGGAGGTGGCTGGTACACTGCTAACAGTGGAATTATTATTTGAAATTGGGACTTAGATTCTTATTTGGTTTTTATTTCCCGAACAGCAAGTAGCTAACTACTGCCAAATCTCAGTATGAACTTTTTGTAAAGCAATCATTTGGTTGTTTTCTGACCATAATGTTGAGTAGGCAAGCTGTGGATGTTGGTTTTATATTAATTTATCTGCAGTGGCACTTTATCGTGATGTTGTCTTAAGACACTGTTTTCCCACATAAATCTTTTAGAGAGAAGTGTATTACAAATGGATTTGCTGCAATGGAAGTTTCGTTTGAGTCCTCCTTTATTATTACTGGAAATGAGAAGCTGCATTATGAATCCTGCCATTATTGAAAGGTGCTAAGTGTACTCAAGCCTGGCAGAATGGGTCTCATTGCAAACACACAGGCTTTGCTAGTACATCATTTGAAAAATGGAATGTAAAGCTCTTGACAGGCTCACCAACATTCATTTGTACCTCCTGACTTTTGGAGACTACACCAAGTCTTTATTATGAAGCAGTTGCACCATATGTTGCTGTTCCATCTGTTACAAACCCACAAAGGCAAGGGAGGCACAAAGTTAAACCCAGTAAATTACATACACCTTTTTCCAGACCTGTAGTCATTCATTTTCCTTTGCTACAAGGTAAATGTGCTGGATATTAACCCAGCCTCTCTAAAATGTCTGTCTCCCTTGCCCTTTGAAATGGTCTCTCTATGCCTTTATAGAATTCTCTTCTCCCAAACAAGCAGTTTCTTTGTCTTAGATCCTGATCTGATTATGGTGGAGAAAGAAGAGTGTTGTCAGAAAGGCTAGTTAAGGGAAGCCGGGTTGACTGTGATAGAAGGTGGAAGGGAGGTGACGTGCGCCAGCAACAGAAATATAGATGCACATTTTTAAGTTGATCAGTGCCCCCACACACAGTGAATTTAGAAATCTATCAGATATGTTTTGTGCCTTGATTAAGAGATTGTAGAATATTGTTGATGGCCTGAGATAGTGTAGATATATCTGGTCTTAGAAAAGACTACAGAGGGTGGTGGTTGAAGATCTTGGTGTGGTATTTATGTGCATGCATACTAGGTGTGCGTGCCTGAGTGCATTGATTTGTTTGTAAATCTCTAACATTAGAGTGGATATTATTTATGGTATTTGTATAATTTTCTGTATTTATATAGCAGCTTAGTAGCTGGCTTTTCTTATCAGGATGTTGCACTATTTTGATCAGCTTTCAAAACCACACAGAGTAGTTTGCTAGCTTCAGAATAAAAACATCAGGGACTCAGATTCCCATGTGAGAAAATGGCTGAGAGTATTTTGGTAAAGCTTTTGAAATTTAAAGAGTCTTATTAATTTATACACGCACACACACATGAAATGCACAGCCATTATAACTGGTAAAATTAAGAGATAGCTGTCAACTATCAATAGCAAGTTTTATGGAATGGTCCATTTTACAATACTGAAATTTTGTTTGCAAAGAATTTAAATAAGTGCATTGCTCCTGTTTAAATTTGTGTTGAGGAAAGGGCACACTACCTAGCTGTATGCTTTTTTTGTTGTGGGAGGGGTGGACCAGGGAAAGACACTAATTTACTTCATAAATTCTCTCAGGTTGGTCCAGGATTTTAGGTCTAATGATAGAAATACGTAATTTAATGTCCTTATTTTCAAAGGTTCTATCTATGTTTGTAATACGTTCTTTTTGCAGTGTTCAAAGAAATCATGTAATTGCTGAAGAATCTTAAGAAATTAGGGAACTAGTTTAGTTAAACACCTGAGCACAGAATAAGCAGTGTTACTGCTTTTCATCTATAGCAGAGAATCGCTGAGCAGATGGAACAGTAAAGTTGGTTTGGGAAGCTCTAATGGCACTCAGTGGGCAAGTATTACAGGTTGTCTAACTAATTTGACATCTTCACAAATTGAATAGTAAAAATAAATAATTGCGTATTTTGTCTTCTGGTCATGCATGTAAATATTTCAGGTGGCTGAAGATGAAAATTATATGTATTATTAAAATAGCATTGTCTAAGAGTCTGAGAATGTTTGCTGTTTGTGTTCTTAACATCTTAATCTTTTTTTCCCCTCAAAAAGAGTTTAATTCCCATCTCTAGCCTCTTTGAACTGAGAAATTTTTGATTTCTTGTGGAAAGCTGTTGATAATTTTTTTTATTTAAGACTCAAGTGAACCATGGAACAGTTATGTGCCACCATGGTTAAAGCTCTGATTGAAAACCCCCAGAAGAATTCAACATATAGATTGTGTTTGTAAAACACAGTCCTCTTACTCCCTGTAATTTACCTGAAGAGGAAAAAAAAAAGCAGTATTTCAGTGGTTATTAAGAGTTTTTCATCACAGAAGACAAATTAAATACATTTAAAGCTTACATTTCATTAAAAAGCTGGCCTGCTAACACGTCTTCTTTTGCTTTCAGGTGTAGACTGTTCATTTTGTTTATCCTCTGTCTGCCTCAAATAACTTGAACAAAAATACTTAGAGTTCTGGAAGCAAGAATTTCACTTTCAGTCTGCATTGTCTTACTATGCTTTTCACTTAAATTAAGAAGCTGTACTCGGCCATATCACAAAGTGCTGGTTTCATCATGAAGCCCTAGTCATTGCTGTCACTCTTCATATGGAGGAGAACAGCTTTATGAGCTAAAGGTTCACTGAATGGGAACAATACTGGGCTATGTCTATATCTGAAGATGCTGTGTGCGTATTAATGAACAAGAGAGGAAGCAACTGGAGCGGAGTCCGGGCTAACTCCTAAGAATTGCCTGGAAAGGTGTGGATGAGCTTTGGCTCAGCAGATGCAAATGGAAACTGCCTAATCTCTTTGTTTATAGCAATGCAGGAGAGTGCAGTGAAATTGTGAGAAAATGCTATAATGAAGAACTGGGCTTTAAGACTGTTTATTTGAGGGAGCCCATTTTCCTGCACATGAAGATCCTCACAAACCTGTACCTGATTCCTAGGCATTCCTCTTTTGCCTTTCTGAGCTATTTTTTCTCCCAGGTCCTACTGAACTTGTGTTTTTTGGCTCCTCTTCACCTTTTACAGGCTTCAATCTACTCTCTCTCCTTTTGCATCTCTGTCAATTCTAAATGCAAATAACAGGAGGTATGTGGAATTGCCTATGTGTATTTTGATTATGAACCTGAGTAAGCTTAAGAGCTAATTTTTGCCTTGCAGAGCAAATCACAGATACAAGGACTGAGTATTACTTTGGAGAGAAAATGCGTGGTTTTAAAACTCTGAGTAAAAGCAGATAGGGCACAAATGGAGAAGAGGTGACAGAGAAACAGAAAGTGAGGTGTTCACCTCACTGTGCATGCTTTTATTTTTGTTCAAAACAGTGGATATCTGCATTTTATCATAGAAAAAAGATTTATTATATACATTTGAGACACAAATAGATTTTATCAATATAATTGATTGCTACTGGGGGGTTACGTAAGCTCAGATGAGAGACCAAACAGAAAGGTAATCTGTGAAACTGTTTTCAAGACACTCTATTTCTAATAGCATAAAAATTGGGATGACTGGCATAATGCGGAGCTTTTCAATAAAACTTAATTGTTCTCTTGAGAATAATAAAACTACGCACTCTTTATAGTTTTCTTAGTGTTCTTTTTTTCCTTTAAAAAAAGAAAAAGGAAATTTGATTTTTCCCTTGTGTTCAAGTTTCTTCTGGAATTCATTTGGTCCTTGTAAAAAAAAAAAAAGTACTTGAAATTTGGGATTTCAACTCTCATTTCAATTGGCACTACTAGAACTCTTCCTATTTCTAAGTGTGATCTCCTTTTTTTTTTTTTTTTCTTCTGTTTCCTGGTTTTGATCTCCATTTCCCTCATTCCAGAGATCTATTCTTGCTTTCTTTACAGAGCTTAATTATTTGCTTTAAACGTTATTGTCAATATACCCTTTTATTCAAAGATCTAAATTAGCTGTCTACCTTGCAATAATGATGCAAGGTAGACTGGGCTTAAACTAATACTTGCTTTCTTTTGAGCGTGTAGATAAATATCACTTCAAAATAACCTTTGTTCTGTAGCCCATTTAGAGAAAATTGGTCTTTAATCCAAGATGCCCAGTGAATTTCACAAAAATAGAGAAATAAGGCAACCCAGTATTATTAGTAGCATGATGAAAGTAAGAAATTGCATTTTTACAATGCAATTTAAAATGTTTTCTTGCTGCTCCATGTGTAAAGAGAAGGAATTACAGAGAAGAAAGCACAAAGTTGCTCTTTGCCTATATTCAAGACTTTCTTCATTTTAGCATTAGCCTCTCCCTCATTTCTATGGTCTGATTTCCAACTACTTATTTTCTCAGTATGGGTGTTGCAATAGCAAAACAGAGGTGACTGCAACATTTGTTTCCCTCAGTTATAACAGTATCTAGACAAGTTTTTTTTTTATACTGATTTGGAAATAAGCATGATCACCACCACACATTCTTTCAAAGGTAATTTCAGTAAAGTGTATCTGATACTCCAAGGAAAGTAGATTGGACCTTTTGACATATGTAGGTGTTCCCAGAAAACCCTGTATTTTTTTCCACAGGAAATAACCAAACTAGTAGGTGCTTTTAAATTTTTTTTTATTGTACAGAGACACTAACTGCAGAATAATACATGGTTACTGTATCATCTTAGTGTTTGGAATAATGAAAAATCTGATGGAAATGAGGACAAAATAAAAAAGGCTGCTGAAGTAGGTTCAACTGTGTTGTCCTACCTTATATTGCAATATAAGATTATATACTAATAACACAATTGTTGGGAATTTGAATTTAGGGACTGAAAGCTCTGTCTTAAATATCTGCCCCATAGCTAGAGATTTCAATGTATTGCTAGGTATTTGTTTCAAAATAATTTCATTACTGGTACCAGCTAATATGACACTTTGAATTTGCACAGACACATTGATAAATGTACCACAGTTCAATGAAACACATCTGATAATTGCAGTCTTTTGACTGCTGTGCTGAAACATAAAGTAAATAGGTGTTGAAATTTGTGATGATGAGACTGCAGAGTGCTGGCATGCCATATTGTGTTGATGGTTCTGGTGTTCCCGTTTCTGGAAAGAAACCTTAATCTGCATTTTCACATTATTTATTGAGAAACCAACATTTTATATTATAAACTACCTTTTCCTACAACCAGTGGAGAAAAGACAGAAGAATGAATAAAACTGTTAAAATTTCTTAGAATTCTTAGTGTCTTCGAAGTATGGAGTCAGTCTTCCTGCTTCCCCACTCTTCTGAAAAGGAACCTCAACACTAAGCTTAGGAGAGGGGGGAGTGATCACATCACAGCTGTAACAACCCTAAGTTGTAGCATCATACAAAACAAAGAAGAGGTATTCTCTTGGACCATGCATCTGAATCTGAAAACCCAAAGAAATTTTAAGACTCTCCACAGTTGGAGATAATAATTTTAAAGTGAATGTATACTATTTTGGTGATACTTCCAGGGGAAAGCACAGCTTTGAAAACTGTACTGCCACGGCAAAATTACAGCATATCTCTAAAACTATGATCCTGAGCTGAAGAGCCAAGAAGATTGGTGGAGTTGAAGAGGTGGAGTAGGGGGGACTCTGGGACTGAGTATGTTTCTGTGCAAATGCTGATAAAATAGGTGTTACAGAGAATAAGCGGAGTAAATTGCTTCAGAACTTATTCAAATCTGATTTCACTATCAGGCTGTGATTTAACAGAATTAAATCCCTTAATCTTGGTTTTGCTTTCTGAAGTTTTTATTTGTCCTTAAACTCTGACTTCCCTGTGAAGAAACTTCCCATGTCCAACCATAAAACAAGGGAAAAATATTTAGATATTCCTTAATCCATTTATAGTGTCTAAGCGAAGGTAGCTGATTTAACTTTACTACTATACATTGAGAATATGTATTTTCAATTAAAAGGCACATAAGAGAAATATCTTACTATTACAGGTAACGCGCCACAACAATGATAAAAAAACCCTGTCTTTTTATGTTCAGTAATATGTTGTGCTAGCTAGCATAGTTTGCTGTGTTTAAAGAGATAATGGAAATCCTGATACATGCCCCTTTGAGGAGTCTTGTGTTTCCTACATTTTCTTCAGTATTTGGAATATATTCCAGGAATTTGATTCCACAGACAAGTCTGGAATTTTGTGAGCAATATCAGTGTCTTTGTGAGCTCGCTTTTCTCTCATGATTCAGCAGCATGTAAAAAATAATAGAAGCAGCATGTAAAAAACAATAGAAAAAATAGAATAATAATAGAATAAAAGAAGCATGTAAAAAAATAGAAGCATGTAAAAAATAACAATAGAATAATAGAAACAATATCAAAATAATGCAAGCCTGTCAAGTCTTGCACACTGAGCATGAAATTCATGCAATTGGTGCTTTCTTTTATGTCTGCTCTGCTCCTCACAGAGCTGTCTCTTATTCTCAGTCTGTCCGTTCAGTGCCAGACGTGCCACATGGTATGAATTCATGTAAAAGTAATATAAAACAAGGTGGGAAAATGATTAAGTGCAACTGAGTTTGACTTGTTTCAAAGTATTTTACAACTTATTAAAAAATCAAAGCCACAAACTTTTTAAAATGAAAATTTAAAGTTTTATTCAGTTTCTACACAGAGATGGAGCAAAGAGATGGTCAGAATGCCTATGAGTAATCTCCTGAAATTGTACCTCAATTCTCCAGACTACTTTGAAAATCTCAACATTCGTGAAACAAAACTTTGACAACTGGATGGAAGTCATCACATCACTTGTATTTATTAACAAGGAGTGGCTATGAGCCCCTGCTTAGCTTGAACAGAATTTAAACTGTTGATCTGTATCTGAAAAGCTAATTATCTTGTTGCCAAAGATGTAACCTCTCAAATTCTGTATCAATTGCACGGCACTCATCAACTTGAAAAAAACTGATAATCTTGTGTTGGTTATTAATAAAGTCTTATTTAGACATAGTCTGTTCATCCTAAAGGTGCCTTTTTCTTTCAGACTTCTTAGGTAATGAGAAATTAAATACAAGCGAAACTATTCAGATCTTACTGTGCTTTATTCCATGCCTTTATATATTCTCTCTACTTCTAAAAATTTTTTTTCTCAAGTTTTGATCTTTAAGTAGCTCTGACATAGATACATTTTTATTAAAGAGGACAGAGGGGAAAAAAACCTAGGTGGATTCTACATAAATACAACTAAAACAGTTTACAACAGAGTAAAGTTTTTGCTATTATAAATTCTTTCTTTTTTCTCGTAGGAGGAAAAAGATAAATTTACATGAATGAGGGTAATATAAGCAGTACATAGAGACTCAAATTGATAGTTCATGTTTTTCCTAACATTCAAAAATACTCTTTTCAGCCAACTTCTAATAAATTCTTCTTCCTCATTTAGTATATAGACTAAATGTTACAGTGCAGGAGGGAATTAAAATACACATTGTTGTGAAATATAGGAATCCTGTTGATCAGGAAAAACAGACAGTGGGCTGCAGCCTCTTTCTTGCAGCATCAACACAAACCAGAAATGGCAAATGCTTCTGTGATTTTTTTTTTTTTTTTTTTTGCATTAGCTACATAGAGAAGTCTGGACAAAGCCTTTTCAGGTACAGAATCTCTCCATGCATTTCATAAGGTGTCTCAGTATCACTGCATCTTTAAAGCTCAGTATTCTAGAAGTGGTAGTCTTTTAAGTTAATTAATAGGATTTGCAGCTGACTATTTGCAGTGTGTTTTAAAAGAACAAACTATGTGAGCTGGAGTGGAGTATTGATTAGGATCCCACAGGAAGCAGCAATTGCCGGACTACAGTATTCTTTAGATGCATCAGGATTTTTGTAGGATTCTAATCAGTATTCACAATTTTCCAGAAACAGCTGATTAACACCAACCCTGGCCCCGTGGAAACTATATTGGTGTTTGATAATACACCAGAACCAAGGCTGCAGTCATCACTATACTTACTGGGGAGTCTCAAAAGACTCATTAAGGGAAACAGACTTGCATTGTCCACATTAAGGTCCTTGAGGATCGGCACAACTGTTAATGTGAGAATGCCTTTAGGTAACTAGGGCTGATTCAGACAGGACTTCTTGCTGAAAGTCAGTGTGGTAAGATTTTTTGACACTGTTTGACATGGTCTTATAAGCAAACTAAAGACTTGGTCTAGGTACAATCATCATTTGGTAGTTACAACTGAATAAAAAATTCTTCTAAGCATTATTTTTGTTTTAACGGCGTACTCTAAAAGTAAGTGGTCTTTCAATCTTTCAGGGGCCTGTGTCACTCGGTATTTTTGTTATTACCAGCGTAAAGAATGTGTGGTTATCTGTAGACAATACTAAACTGAAGTGGGTGGCAAACATGGTGAAGAGGCTTAGAATTCAAAATGATCTGGTACAAAAGGACATAGAAGCAGTACTCAAGGCTTTCTTTGCCTCTTTAATTATAAGGACAGTCCTTGGGCTTCCCAGGTCCTTGAGTCTAATGGCAGAATTGGAAGGAGTGAGGCATTACCCACAGTACAGAAGGTCAAACTGGGGACCATGTAAGCAAATTTGATGTACACAAATTTATGGGACTGAATGTGATGTATCCAAGCATCCTGCAGGAGCTGGCTGCTGTCATTACAAGACTATTCTCTTGCTCATCTTTAAAAGGTCATTGTGATTAGTAGATTCCAAATCTCCAAATTTGGGAGCAGGGAAAAAAGCAAACATCAGACCCGTCTTCAAGAAGGGCAAGGAGGATCTGGGGATCTATAGGAAAGTCAGCCTGGCTGTGGTCTCTGGGAAGATTATGGAGCAGATCCTCCTGGAAGCCATGTTCAGACACATGAAGGGCAAGAACATGATTGGGGTTTATCAAGGGCAAATTAATTGCCCTCTGTGACGAGCTGAGTGGCTCAGTGGGTGGAGAGAGAATGGTGGATGTTGTTTACCTTGACTTTAGGAAGGCATTTGATGTGATCTCTTACAGGCTATTTGTAACCAAGCTGGAGCTAGGCTGTTTGGACAGGTGGACTGCAAGGTGGGTGGAAAATTATCTGGACTGCCATGCTCAGAGTACTGATACAAATCCCAGGTGGTGGCCAGTAGTGTTCCTCAGATGTTGAAACTGTGGCCTGGTACTGTTTGATGTTTTTATTAACAACCTGGAGAACAGGAGGGGAGTGTGCCTTCAGCAAGTTCATGGATGATACCAAGTTAGGGAGAGTGGCTATTGAATGAATTGAAGCATAGGGCTTCTTTTCAGAGAGACCTTGACAGTCTGGAGAAATAGGTGGATGGAAAACTACGGAAACCATAGCAGCATGAAAGAAGATGGTAGAGGAAAGTTCATACACCTTCCCAATGGCAGAAAGGAGGAATTTCTAGTTCCCACTTCATTACTGGGATGTGACAGTAGCCTGCAGGATCCTCCAGTGATTAAAAAAACAAAGGTGTCAGGAAGGGATCCTGCATTTCACAGTAGTGGTCAGCACTGTTGTTTGGGGGTCCTCCTCCTCTTCCAGGATAGGCAGCTATAAACTGAAGAATAGACAGCTGAGGAACGTCATAAAAATTTTGGTTTGGATGATCTCTTCGATGACTGTCAAGGAGATTGATAAAAGCAAAAGCATACAGTTTTTGTATGCAGTGTTTTTCTTGCTTCAACATAAGATCATCATTTATATTCCTACAGCACCCTGTTTTGTTTTCTACACACCTTCCAATTTACAGTGAATGAGAAGGTAATTCTACAAATGACACTATCTCAGTACAGTCTGGGTGCTGATTAAGGACAATCCTATGGGAAAAAAATATAATTATTGTGCCATAATGCATGTGTACTCCACATCAGGGCAAAATTGATTTCTACCTGCAATCCCAATTTTTGAATATTTTTGTTTTTCATGAGTTCTTTAAATTAAGCCAGACTGTGCTTTTCTAATGTCGTCAGCTTGGGTGGGTAATATTCTTGGTTTTTATTTGAAACAAGATAAGAATAAATTGAGGTACAGAATTATATTATCTAGGAGCATGGTAGCTGTTATCCCAGGTGATCATGGGCTCATGTCATCAAATACTGATTATTGAGAAATTATGGGGAGCTGGAAGCCCAACACAGCTATCTTGTGCTTCTCTCCTGCTCCTCCTCATGTAATTTTTTCATTGCAGCATATATTTTGTGTGTAGGTGTGGGTGTTCTTCTGTATTTATTTGCTGATGTTGTGAACCAGCTTTTAGATTCACTTACTAATATTTAGCAAATACTCTGGTTTAGTCTTTATTTATTCCAACAACTGTTCAGATTTTAACATTTCATATAAAATCTGTTTTAACTCTGCAAAAATAGCTAGATACCAATTTATTATTTTCAAGCAACTGAAATAAGATACTCCTTTTTGTTGGGAGAATCACATTCAAAGACTTGATTTCATGGTGCCAGCTTAGACACAACATAAAGCTAATATATTAAATAAAGCTAATATATTAATAAAGCATATATTCAGTAATTCAGTACTATACAATGTCCTAAGGAGCTAGTCTGGTCTTTGCAACAAAAGTGTTATATAAAAACTGCATTTTTTTGATGTAATGCAGTAAGATGATGAGCAATTAAGATAATTTCTGATAGTGCTTTGCTCTTTCCATGCTTTCCAAAATAAGTATGTATTTTTGGATATTGTCTTCGTCTGCTGGGGGTAGGGAAGAACACCTTTTTGGTTTGGGCTATGATGTCCGTGTAGCTGTATCTGTGTGGAGAAAAGCGATTTCAAGTATTTTATTAGGAACCCACTCAAATTAATGTACAGAATGGTATAAAACTGGTGAAAGTAAATTTATTCTGGTGATTTTTCCCCAGTTGAAAACATAAACATAATAGTGTTCTGCTTATAGTAATTTCATACATAAATGTGCATCTAAACCAGAGTATAAGTCAGTCTGGTAACCCACAAAATCAAATCTAGTGCAAGTAATTTGCATTTAGGATCCTGTCATGATGAAACATGAGAATCATTACTTCATTCTTGAAGCTTTATGTTTTCTGTTTTTATAGTTTAACGTTAATGGTAAGAGATCAATCCTTATAAAAATGTAAAATGTCAGCCTTAACTTTTAAACACGTAAGAGAATTAATAAGCGGAAGAAAGTGTCTGTGTTACAAATATAAACTTGCAGGTTGCCAGTAATTTGATCGACAGGCACTGTGTGGAGATACTGGCAGCTGTTGCTTTTGCATACTTTTGTATTTTTATAGTTGGCTTCTAACTGGCAAGCACAGATGGCCATGGATTATGATTTTTGTATGTTTCTGAGTTAGAGAATAACATTTATATGGTATTTTAAATTGCATTGTCTAAATATCATGTGTTAACTACTCTAAATGGGTTTTTATTTTAATTGCTAAATTGCAGTATGGGATTTTTGGAACCAACTATTTTGATATTTTTTTAATAATATGAAAGGTTTTTGTGCCCAGCTTTTGAATAATTGGAAGATTTGTTCTCAAGTAACTTCTTGTTAAGTAATCAAAGTTATTTTGTGGTAGTACCAACTTTTAAAAGTTTTTCCTGAAAAAAATAATAAAATTTGACACTATCAGGCTTTTCTCTTGCTGCTGATGAAGAATATTCTACCACAAAGTCAGAATTGGTTGTTTTGGTGGTACTTCATAAAGTATTTGGGACTGCTCTAACCCAGAGTTTAAAAGGATTTTAGAGAAGCCCTGTGAATGTCTGTTTGAAGGATCAGGCCTGTTCTGCCCATTCCAGGAAGTTCAGTGTACTATATAACTTTTTTTGTCCTCAGAATCCTAGCAAAAATGAGGACTAAACTCAGTTTAGTGTGATGTGAATTCATATATTTTTATTGTTTATATTGTTAGCCTGCTGGAAGCTTATAGAGGGGCTAGGAGAACTGAAGGGCAATCAGAATCTGAAGATATTTTATAGGAACTTTTCCATAGTAGTATATTTGGCTAATTTATGTAAAGTCAGTGTCTTGTTTCTCTCTGAAGTTAACTATGCAACGTATTGTGACTTTAGGGGTCCCATAAAATAAAAACAGCTCCTGCTTTGTTGGATGAAACTAGCGCTCTCAGGAATAAATTGCAGTTATGTGTGGTTAATAAGAAGAGTGTTAATTGAGGAGAAAAATTACTAAATACTAGACATGAAAATAATTTTTTCTTTTTCCAGAGGGAAACTTTGCTCTTTCCACTAATATTACAGAAATTTAGGCTGGAGTTTAGCCTTACTTTGGGCACAGGGAAAAGATAGACTCACTTTTTTGCTGCCTTGTGGTCTTAGGAATGTTTTTCTAAGGTGTTTTTTTTTTGGCAGAGGAAGGGCAGCATATGAAGAAAACTACTGAACAAGACAGAGAGTTATTAACTTTTTGGGTGCGTGTAGCATTTAATTACATTGCATTTTAGACTATTCCTATTCTGGAAGACATTTCTTTTGACTTGAATATTTTTTTAAGACCTAAAAACAGTGGAATAAGCATGCTTAATGCTTAACTTCGTTACTGTATTGCAGTTGTTTTCTGATAATAAATTGTTAGCCCAGAAGAACTCCAAGGGATTAATTGAGTCTCCAGCTGTTGATTTAGCTATATATAGTTAAATAGCTAATATAACTATATGCTTGTTAAAGAACAGGTGCTAAACCAGTTGCTTTAAGAAGAAATAAAGTGAAGTAACTACCTAAGCAATGCTCAGATTGTTAGTAATATTTTAGTGATACAGAAGGCAATATACTTACTGACACGTGTCTGATGACTCTGCTGCTTTCCAAAAGTTGAAGTTCTCAATAGATTAATGATTTAATGCCTATCACTAAGTTGCTACTATATCATAAAACAAATTTTCTTTTGAAGCCCAGCTGAAGCTGGTTATCTATGAATGTCCATTACTTCTTTATTTCTCTCTGTTGTTGTGTATGGTATTCACTTATATGCTTTGTTTGGTTGTGAACAATTAATGAACCATGGTTCTCTAGGCAAGAATGAGTAAAACTGATCCTTGTTGCAATGCACTTGACTGCACTGGGTGTATAGAAATCAACTGCAGTAAATGTAAAGCCTAAGATTATAATTTTCTTGAATCAAATACAATATTAAAAGAAAAAGGAGATATAAAATTGGAAACTAGTACATAATTTTAATGCTTAAGTAGCAAGGGGACTATTTCTCATTTCCCTTCTGATCAGGAGGGCTGTATCTGCCTTTTACTTCCAGAAGTAACTTGTTTCAAAAGGATGATTTCATCAAGAGCTGAGTGAGGAAAAAAAGTGCTTAAAATCTTAACCAAATTTGTAATTGTACAACCTTACAAAAATGTCAGTGCTGAAGCTTACTGAAGAGTTAATTTTATGAAATGGTGTACTAATTATGGCTTTCAGTCTAATGATTTTTCTGCCAAGTGTATTTTGTAGACATTACTTTAATCAGTCCCTGTGGCTTTGAGATGTGGTACTTTCTGCAAGTCCCAGGCCTTTGTTTGTTTTACCTTTATCTTCGTGTGGTTGAATTTATTGAACGCAAGCTTTGTCTTGCTTGCTGTGTATCCCCAAAGCCAGCAGGGGATACATGTCAATCTCCTTTCCATTCAGTTGGTTTCATGTGTAGCTGACCTAGTTTAGACTACTACGTGCCCCCAGTGGCTTAGTTTCATTATTCTTAAGTTCTAATGCAGTGTCTTGACGATTTAGAATCTTGATAACTTTTCATTAAGATGAGAGGTATCATCTATACATCTATAACCATGGTAGGAAAGGCTGTGTCACCTTTTGGAGCTCCAAAATTTTATTTATTCTTTTGTCTCTCATAGCCTCTACCACTTACTGTTCAGGTGCTAACTGTTACTAAGATATAATAATTTTATATCTTGATTTAAATCACCAAAGATCAAATTGTCTGTTCACTTCCTAGAGTCTGTCTTTTGGTTGTGTCAGCAAAACATATCACATCCTGTGTTTTCATTCAGTAGGAAAGTGATACTGAAATTGTGTGGAAACCAACCAGTGTTTTCAGAGTGTTTAAATCTTCATATTAGGATTAATTTTCAAGAATGAATTAATATACAATTAATATACAAGCCCATCTGCCGCGTGCAAATTTTCAGGATGCTTTCATGAGATGTGACGAACAGCATGGCAAAACAGTGAAGTTTTATAGCTCAAAAAGTTGGTGAAGACAATCCTATGACTCTTTTAACAGTTCAGCAAAGTAGTAGTAAAATTCTTTTTTCTTTTTTCCCCTCTGTGTTGGGTTTGTGTGGCAAGGTTTTGGTAGCGGGGGGAGGCTACAGGGTTGGCTTCTGCAAGAAATTGCTAGAAGCTTCCCCTGTGTCCGATAGAGCCGGTGCCAGCCAGCTCCAAGGCAAGTTGGTGAAGACAATCCTATGACTCTTTTAACAGTTCAGCAAAGTAGTAGTAAAATTCTTTTTTCTTTTTTCCCCTCTGTGTTGGGTTTGTGTGGCAAGGTTTTGGTAGCGGGGGGAGGCTACAGGGTTGGCTTCTGCAAGAAATTGCTAGAAGCTTCCCCTGTGTCCGATAGAGCCGGTGCCAGCCAGCTCCAAGGCAGACCTACCGCTGGCCAAAGCTGAGCCCATCAGCAATGGTGGTAGCACCTCTGGGATAACATAGTTAAGAAGGAGGCATTTGCCTCAGGAGAGAGGAGTGAGAATATGTGAAAACAGCTCTGCAGACACCCAGGTCAGTGAAGAAGGAGGGGCAGGAGGTGCTCCAGCACCCACCAGAGCAGAGATTCCCCTGCAGCCTGTGGTGAAGACCATGCTGAGGCAGACTGTCCCGCTGCAGCCCATGGACCTCCATGGTGGAGCAGATCTCCACCTTCAGCCCGGGGAGGACCCCACGCCAGAGCAGGTGGATGCCTGAAGGAAGCTGTGACTCCGTGGGAAGCCCACACTGGAGCAGGCTCCTGGCAGGACCTGTGGCCCCCTGAAGAAAGGAGCCCAGGCTGGAGCAGGTTTGCTGGCAGCACTTGTGACCCCATAGGGGACCCAGGCTGGAGCAGCCTGTTCCTGAAGGAGCTCACCCCCTGGAAGGGACCCAGGCTGGAGCAGTTCGCGAAGAACTGCAGCCCGTGGGCAGGACTCACATTGGAAAAGTTCGTGGAGGACTGTCTCCCGTGGGAGGGACTCCATGCTGGAGCAGGGGAAGAGTGTGAGGAGTCTTCCCCTTGAGGAGGGGAGAAAGGAGCGGCAGAAACAACATGGGATGAACAGACCGCAACCTCCATTCCCCATCCCCCTGTACCGCTTGGGGGGGAGGTGGTAGAGAAATCGGGAGCAAAGTTGTGCCCGGGAAGAAGGGAGGTGTGTGGGGGATGTGTTTTAAGATTTTGTTTTATTTCTCATTTATCCTACTCTGATTTTGATTGGCAATAAATTAAACTAATTTCCACAAGTCGAGTCTGTTTTGCTCATAACAGTAACTACTGAACGATCTCCCCCTGTCTTTATCTCGACCCACAAGCTTCTCATTATATTTTCTCTCCCCTGTCCAGTTGAGCAAGGGGAGTTGATAGAGCGGCTTTGGTGGGCACCTGGCGTTTAGCCAAGGTCAACTCACCACACCCTCATTCTTTTATAAGGACAAAATACAACTGAAACATTTGTATTGTCTTTGTTAAGATTTATTTGACCAAATTTTAGCTCTGGCCTGAAATTTCCTGGCTTTGGCAAGCTGGATGATTTTAGAAAGGTTAAGGGAGGAGAGGGAGAAACATTTTTCCTTGCTAGGGGCTGAAAGATAAACACATTCATTAATCCATTTGTTAACATTGTGATAATTCCTCCTCCTTTCTCACCTCCCCTCTAAAAATTGTGTCAAAAGATTGTAGGACATTGAAGACTGACTTTGTGCCATTGTGGTTTTTTTCAGCCTAACTGAAGAAGGCTTCAGGGTCCAGTTTTTAATTAAAGTTGGTGTTACACATAAACCTAGTGGAACAGGAGTACATTTCCGTCAGTGCGTAATTCTTTTGCTTTCCCATTATTACTGAGCCTTTGAAACTCTGGGCAAAAGCAAAGGATAGATTGTGCCTTTTGAGACAGCACCCAACTGGTGATCTCCCTTACTTACCACAGAGTAAAAGACTCTGTTTTAGCTCAGCTCCCTTGGCCTTGATGTGACAAAGACTTCCTGATGTTTCAGGCTTCAAGCATGGATGATCTGTGCTTTTTTACAGAGCAGCATGAAACAAGCGCTCTGTTGCCCCCTCATTTTTGTCACTGACAGCTTGGCCCAATCCACTTATTTCCTCTGGGGGAAATACGGTACCAATGTGGGTCAGATGCTTTTTCACCCTCTATATCAGTAGAGGCAGTTATACAGCATTCAGTTTGAGAAGAATAAAGTTAAAAAGTAGATAGGAGCAATATATAAATCATGTATGTAGAAGCAGGTTAGTTAAGAGACCAATCAGGCAATTTTTTTAGTGGTTAGTTTGAGGCATTGCTTTTTCTCATGCAGTCCAGCCTTGAAATGCATTTGGTGTACTTGCGTCTGTCATTGTAACCTGACTTGAGAGTATTTTCATATGCTTAACTTCCATTCCTTATCCAGAAAATAACCTAGCTGTAATGAACTTACGTGTTCCTAGGCCTTGGGGCATGGAAGAGCAGACCGGATCAGAACCGCACTAATTCTGAGGCTTTC